>NC_034177.2:26761334-26941334 GCF_002021735.2 Oncorhynchus kisutch | reverse complement strand
TCGGAAAGTGCTCAGACCCCTTGACATTTTTCACATTTTGTTACGTTAAATTCTAAAATGGATAAAGTTATTTCCCCCCCTCATCAATCTACACACAATACCCCGTAATGACAAAGCAAAAACTGTTTTTTTAGAAATGTTAGCAAATTTATGTGAAATATCACATTTACATAACTATTCAGACACTTCACTGAGTGCTTTGTTGAAGCACCGATTACAGCCTTCAGTCTTCTTGGGTATGATGCTACAAGTTTGGCACACCTGTATTTGGGGAGTTTCTCACATTCGTCTCTGCAGATCCTCTCAAGCTCTGTCAGGTTGGATGGGGAGTGTCGCTGCACAGCTATTTTCAGGTCTCTCCAGAGATGTTCGACCAGGTTCAAGTCCGGGCTCTGGCTGAGCCACTCAAGGCCATTCAGAGACTTGTCCCAAAGCCAGTCCTGCGTTGTCTTGGCTGTGTGCTTCAAATCAAATCAAATGAATTAAAATGTTATTGGTCACATACAGATATTTAGCAGATGTTATTGCGGGTGTAGTGAAATGCTTGTGGTCCTAGCTCAGACAGTGACTGTGTGCTTAGGGTCGTTCTCCAGTTGGAAGGTGAACCTTCGCCCCAGTCTGAGGTCCTGAGCGCTCTGGAGCAGGTTTTCATCAAGGATCTCTCTGTACTTTGCTCCATTCATCTTTCCCTCGATCCTGAATAGTCTCCCAGGCCCTGCCACTGAAAAACATCCCCAAAGAATGATGCTGCCACCAACATGCTTCACTGTAGGGATGGTGCCAGGTTTCTTCCACATGTGACGCTTGGCATTCAGGCCAAAGAGTTCAATCTTGGTTTCATCAGACCAGAAAATGTTTTTTCTCAGGGTCTAAGAGTCTTTAGGTGCATTTTGGCCAACTACAAGCAGGCTGTCATGCGCCTTTTACTGAAGAGTGGCTTCCGTCTGGCCACTCTACCATAAAGGCCTGATTGGTGGAGTGCTGCAGAGATGGTTGTCCTTCTGGAAGTTTCTCCCATCTCCACAGAGGAACCCTGGAGCTCTGTCAGAGTGACCATCGAGTTCTTGGTCACCTCCCTGTCCAAAGCCCTTCTCCCCCGATTGCTTATGAAACATGATGCCTCTGAGCGCAATTTCGAGTCTCATAGCAAATGGTCTAAATACTTATGTATTAAGGTAATAATAAGGTATTTCTGTTAGTTTTTTTAAATGTCTGAAAGTCTGTTTTCACTTTGTCATTATGGGGTATTTTATGTAGATTGATGAGGAAAAAAAATATTTAATCCATTTTAGAATAAGGCTGTAACGTAACAAAATGTGTAAAAAGTCAAGGGGTCTGAATACTTTCTGAATGCACTGTACATACACACACACACAGTCTTGTACAACCATAAACCTATCCCTAACCTGTACCCTAACCTTAACCTTAAAACTAACCCTAGCTCCTAAACCTAATTCTAACCCTAACGCTAATTCTGACCTTAACCCTAAACCCCCTATAAATAGAATTTGACCTTGTGGGGACTAACAAAATGTCCCCAGGACTTCTGGTCCCCACAAGTGTAGTTAAACATGTCCACACACGCACACACACCTCCTTAATGTCTCTGAGATAAATACTGCAGATGAGCGTAACTCCCCACTCTCCAGGGTGAGTGTAATAGGATGAATTGATAATTGATCACTTCCACATTGCCTGAGGATATGACATCTGCCTCGAGTCTGTCTCCTGTGCTCTGCTCTGTAGGGAACTGCCTCGTGGGAAACAGGATGTCACACTGGGTGGCACATGTCTGTCTTCTACTTCCTGCTCTTTATACTGTGGGTGTGGTTGATTGGCGGAGGACATATAGGCCTATACAGTATCTAGCCTTAACAGAGTCATGGCGTCTTAAGTGTAAAAGTGCATTGTTACATTCTCTAGTATGAAGGCCCCGTTATGACTACTCTGGTATGCTTTGGTTAGTCAGCCCCACTACTCTCTCTCATCTCAGACATACTGCCTTGAGTATGACATAATGTATCTCATTAAGTCTGCATATCTACCATGCCTCTCACTACTCCTCTGTGTATACGTATAAGGACCCAAGGGACCAACATGTTCAGACCTCTCTGCCTCAGCTTTGTCTTATTCTCTGTGTGTCTCAGCTTGTTAGTCATATATGCCTTTGTGTCGAAAATCCACCCATGTTATTTGTTCATGAGCACATTCATTTGTGCTTCTTGTTTGTAGTGGTCTTGTGTAACTATATCATTACAGAGTCTGGGTCGTCTTGACTATAAACACATATAGTACATAACGTCCTGACTATAAACACATACTGTACATAACGTCCTCACTATAAACACATACTGTACATAACGTCCTCACTATAAACACATACTGTACATAACGTCCTCACTATAAACACATACTGTACAAAACGTCCTCACTATAAACACATACTGTACATAACGTCCTCACTATAAACACATACTGTACATAACGTCCTCACTATAAACACATACTGTACATAACGTCCTCACTATAAACACATACTGTACATAACGTCCTCACTATAAACACATACTGTACATAACGTCCTCACTATAAACACATACTGTACATAACGTCCTCACTATAAACACATACTGTACAAAACGTCCTCACTATAAACACATACTGTACATAACGTCCTCACTATAAACACATACTGTACATAACGTCCTCACTATAAACACATACTGTACATAACGTCCTCACTATAAACACATACTGTACATAACGTCCTCACTATAAACACATACTGTACATAACGTCCTCACTATAAACACATACTGTACATAACGTCCTCACTATAAACACATACTGTACATAACGTCCTCACTATAAACACATACTGTACATAACGTCCTCACTATAAACACATACTGTACATAACGTCCTCACTATAAACACATACTGTACAAAACGTCCTCACTATAAACACATACTGTACATAACGTCCTCACTATAAACACATATAGTACATAACGTCCTGACTATAAACACATACTGTACATAACGTCCTCACTATAAACACATACTGTACATAACGTCCTCACTATAAACACATACTGTACATAACGTCCTCACTATAAACACATACTGTACAAAACGTCCTCACTATAAACACATACTGTATATAACGTCCTCACTATAAACACATACTGTACATAACGTCCTCACTATAAACACATACTGTACATAACGTCCTCACTATAAACACATACTGTACATAACGTCCTCACTATAAACACATACTGTACATAACGTCCTGAGCCAAAGGAAAATACACCTGTGAGCTGCACTGGACGGGAATACATAGAACACTTATTCAAAGCATTTTTCAAAGACAGAGACTGAGAGGAGCAGATGCATCTAAATGAGCTCCTGGTCCCTGAGGGCATTTATGAGCAAATAGTGTCTCAAAGAGAAGATCAGGATTGTTTTGGCTGTATGAATCAAAAGCTTCCCATGAATTGAATCCCAGTATTAACCCCCACCCTCTCTCTCTCGCCCTCTTTCTTTCAGGAACTCAAACACACACACCCACACATACACACACACACTCACACAAACATACACACACTCCCCCACCCACACTCCCCCACCCATCTTCACAAACACACTGATTCTCTGTGTGTTATCCCTTAAAGCAGTCCCACCCTCTCTCTGAGCAGGCAGCAGGCAGCAAGCAGCCTTCCACCAAACTTGTTGCGCCACACTGCCTGTGTCTATCTTACTCTGTATTGTAACTATTGTTATTTATCTTCCCTGTGTCTCCATCCTTCCCCTTTAAGTCTATGGGCATTATGTCTGTGATAAGAAGGTACTGTAGATTAACTATAACATTACCCAACCAATAAACCCCTGTGTACCTCTGGACCCCCCCCCCCCCCCCCCCTGTGTTTCACTCCCTGCAGTCAAACTCAATTATTTCTCCAGGACACCAGTGACCACTCAACAGGCCATAAACCACTGCAACACCACCTCCCCTCAACCAGACTCAATCTGTCCCACTCCTCACTTTCCTTTCTCTAAGTTGCATGGTCTGGCTCCACATAAAACCCAATAGGGTCAGTGTGAGACAGTAGGTCAGGGTTAGAGAGTTCCGTTCATACACATCAAATTACAAATCATATTTGTATACATATAGCTATAACAGTGCCCTGTTAGTTGTGAGGGGGGATGGGTTGAGCTTCTCTGGTGTATAGAGAATATATGTCTGTATGTCTACAGTATATATATCACCTCAAATTAACCTGGGGGAAAGAGGGGTAGGATTTGAGTATAGCTGCTTTTCTCATGTCTGCATTGTTGGGATCCCCCCAATAAAAACTGTGTGTTTAGCCTGATGGAGTTCTGAATGTTCCTTCTGGAAGGACCAGAGAAAGACTGTTTAAATGTGTTATTGATGGCTAAAAGGCCTGTATTGGTTGGGGGGAAGCTCTGTTTAAGTTGGCCGGTGGGGGACAAAAAGGTGGAGAGTCCAAAATGATAAACATATATGTAACCAGACATTCATCTGTTTATTTTAGACTCACTGCCCCATGGTATATGGATTCTCAGAACCACTTATGGTGCACATTTAAGTCCTTGCGTTTCATCTCATGTGCCTGTGCTGTGGTGCAGATTTCACATTAGTTCACATTAATGCATGTAGCCTATATGCCTTTGTCAAACACTGTGTTATAGTGTGGTGAAGTTTAGTGTAGTGTAGTTCAGTGTAGTTAGTATAGTGTAGTTTAGTGTAGTGCGTATTAGGTGCAGCTTGTGTACTAGATCTATTCAGTTGATAGTGAAAAGATGGAATATTTGCTTTGATTCATTTAAACCTGTGTAAATTGATTGATTCAGTGCTTTCAGAGGCAGTTGGAATGGGCTTAGTTTTCTCTTTATCCCTGGTGTAAAGTGGAAATGTGAATACTTCTTGCAATGGAACCCTAGTAAAGACCTGAGAGAGAGATGAGGGAGGAGAGTTAGTTACCAGGGAGGAAGAAGTATTGTTTGGTTGGAGAGTCGGGATAGATGTCAGTGGTGTGACGACAGAGAGTCGGGATAGATGTCAGAGTGGTGTGACGACAGAGAGTCGGGATAGGTGTCAGAGTGGTGTGATGACAGAGAGTCGGGATAGATGTCAGAGTGGTGTTCAGAGAGTTGACAGAGAGTTGGAAGAATGAAAGGGGAGAGAGGATATGGTTCTAGGTGCTGACTCACCTTACAACTGGGAACTGGGCTGTTCTGTGAAATCAATAAGTGCAGACAGTATTTGGCCTCTCAGACAGTATGTTTGTAAGTGTGTGTGTTTATGGCTAGGATTGGTGTTTGGGTTTCAGAGTGATTAGGTTTACGTGTGTATGTGTCTGAAAGAGGGTATGCGTGTTTATAGCCAAAGCCCCGTCCCCTGTCTCTTCCTCCTTCCCTATACTCCCAGCTACAGAAATAAACATCACCCACAGACTGACAGACTGCACGCTTTTGTCTGGAACTGAATTCCAAAGCCTCAGGGATGTGCTCACACTGCGATGGAGTCCTGTACATGCTCTCTCCCCTCTCTCCCTCTCTGTCCCTCTCTCTCTCTGTCTCTCTGTCTCTCTCTCTTTCTCTCTCTCTCTCTCTCTACCCTCTCTCTCTCTCTCTCTCTCTCTCTCTCACTCACTCACTCTCTCTCTCTCTCTCTCTCTCTCTCTCTCTCTCTCTGTCTCTCTCTCCCCTCTCTCTCTGTCTCTGTCTCTCTCGGTCTCTGTCTCTGTCTCTCTCTCTCTCTCTCTCTCCCTCTCTCTCTATCTCTGTCTGTCTCTCTGTCTCTGTCTCTGTCTCTGTCTCTGTCTCTGTCTCTGTCTCTCTCTCTCTCTCTCTCACTCTCTCTCTCTCTCTCTCTCTCTCTCTCTCTCTCTCTCTCTCTGTCTCTCTCTCTCACACAGCCATGGAGTCCTGTACATGCTCTCTCCCCCTCTCTCTTGCTGTCTCTCTCTCTCTTTCTCTCTCTCTTTCTCTCATGTCTCATATGGATATAAACATACTTAGCGATAGGGCATTAATGTATATACACACACTAATTTGTATAAATAAAGTCAGGATTTACTGATCTCTCATAGGAGAGCCTTGGTTTGCTGTCTCTCTGTCTCTCTCCATCCTACAGCAGCCTTGGTAAATAAACAGCAACATGGCAGGAAGAAAACATCTCAGTGAGCTAGCCTGGGCCTTGGCTGGGCCCGAGGTGAGACAGGAAGAGAGAAAAAGTGGAATGTTAGTGTATGTATGCCTGTACGTGGGACTAGAGAACCATTTCCTTGTTTAGATTCGAGAGGATCTTCAATAGGCCTTTCTTTCTGTTTGCTCAGAATGGGTTGCATGTGTTTTACAATTCAAACCCCCTATTGTACGAGCTCCACTCTGACGCAAGTGAGGTTTTCTCTTTCATTCCAATCAGCACCCCTCCCATCCCTCTTACCCCTCCCCTAAGTCTTAGACGGAATGGGAGAAGACAGAGACAGAAGTGTCTCTAGTGAACTGAGTGACCCCTTCCTCTATTTGGTCTATTTTGTTATGAAAAAACCTTTCTTCTTTTATCTGAGTGGTTAAAAGTGAGCCACAACGACTGTGTTGAATAATGTACCCAGATCTGTGCATTCATTTGGTAGTATATGTTTTCTTAGATGAGCGTTGTTGTGTCTGTGTGGTCTGTCTGCAGGTGTACCTGAAGGCCCCTATGATCCTGAATGGAGTGTGTGTGATCTGGAAGGGCTGGATAGACATGCTGCGCCTGGATGGGATGGGATGTCTGGAGTTCGATGAGGAGAGAGCACAGGTACTGTAGCACATCATTTATCACACCCCTGGTCCCCAAGCACCACCAACACAATACACACAATTATATATAACAATTATCTACTATATATACACACATTTACATACAGTACACCTCTAGACAGACTACTTTTAAATTGCTTAACTAGAACTAAACTTAACATGTTGTGCCCCTGCCCCTACATATACAACCAAAACAACCATTCACTGGTCCAAACTAACTGTGTCTCTCCCCCTCTGTGTGTGTTCAGCATGAGGATGCCCTGGCGCAGGCAGCCTTTGAGGATGCACGTAGGAGGACCCGGGACTTTGAGGACAGGGACCGCTCTCACAGAGAGGACCTGGAGGTGAGAGAGATTGGACAGACTGGGGATGGGATGGGCTGGTGGTTTGACAGATTCTGAATGTCCCCGTGGTCACATGATTAGTGCTAATGAAAAATTGTGATGTTGGAAGGTTGTGATTGTTTGTGTCCCCTGTTTGCTGAGAAATTGTTACCATGAGAACCCTTGTAAGTTTCCCCTAAGGTAACTGTAAATGACCATGACAGTTGTGTGAACAACCCGGTTTGTTTTAGATATTTAACTCTCGAACACAAATCTTGAACTTATTGTGTATTTGTCTGAGTTATCGGGTGTGTGTGTATTTTATTCAAAATGATTTGTTATGGTATCTACAGTAGGTTTAGTGCATGAAGAGTCTATTCATAATAAGAACACAAAGAAACGTATTCATTTATTCTCAGATTGATCCTAAATGCATCCTCCCTAAGATGAAAACCAAATTGTGTTTTTTTAGGACCCTGTGGCATCAAAAATCTGGGACTGATGGCATTCAAGGACTAGGGTCTGTCTTCTTTGCTTTTCAATATCACTCTGTCATGCACTAAACCCTGTGTGTGGTATGTGTGTGTTGGATGCGTGAGTGTGTTTGTGTGCGTAGTGAGGTGTCTGTGTGTTTGTGAATCAACACGAGAGCATGTGCATGTATTTGAACAATTTAAAGTATCTGAGTCTGCCTGTTTTAGTGCCTGCATGTGAATGAGTGAAGAGAGAGAGAAAGAAAGTTACATGTCAACAGTATTTGTTGAGTTAACACACTGTGTAATGAATGCTTAGTGATAATGTGGGTTCCTTCTCTCTCATTCCCCAAAATCTCATGGTCAGTCATGTGAATATGGTTTCTGGATTTTTTTAAATGCATTTTCTGATTTTCTGATAGTATGATGTGTGCAGGCCAGGAAATCCTACCAGAGTATAAGCTGGAAGACAGACCCCCCACACACACTCTCCCCCCAGTGCCTAATGGAGAACAGACCTCCTCACACACACACCACCCACCCTCACCCTGCTGCCGGAGGAGTCCGCTGCAAGGCCTGCTGGGACATATCTGCCACAGCTTGGCAGCACATGATTCTGAAGAGAGGGAGAGAGAGGGAGGGAGGGGGAGAGCATCTGAAGGAGTGCTTTCATGTTCACGTCTAGTATTTCCTCCCTCAGTAACATACCCTCAAGCTCCCTCAGGAAGAATGGACTCCTTTCTTCTGAAAATCAATAAGCCATGGAGGTATTATTGGTCAAAGAAAAAGGAAAATGGACGTCTCTGACATGGAGCCTGGAGGAGATAGTCTCAAACAGGATTGTGTGGAAGGTGTGCATGTAGTCAATGTATGACACATCTTCCAACTAAACCCTTTCCATGCCTTTCATTCTCAAATACTGACTGTGGTGGAAAAATGAAACCCCATAATCATTTTCTTCACGTTTTTTTCCATCCAAGTTATGTTGAAATAGCAGAAAGTCGTCTCCTGAACTGCTCTGATTCAGAATTTTCTGATTGGACTGTAGCATTTAGCAAATTCTCTAATTGTTGAATCCCCCTGCTCTGGAGTCCTCTCAAGGAGGGAGGAAGCTGATATTGTTGTTTTTATTTTAGATAAAAGATAATATTTGCATTTGGACAGCACAGGACCCTGTTTTTATGTGATGTGGGCGCCTGGCTCTAGAGGACATTCAACCATTACATTTCTGTGGTCTGAACTTGTGATCCTGTACTCAGTCCACCATAACTCAATAAAGGCCAGCAGCACAATGACAGTATGCCATAAAGTGGGAGCTAGGAGGCCTCTAAAGGGTTTAGAAACCTGTCATTTAGTTCCAGAATCACAGCTCTTTTCTAGCAAGGTTGTCAGTG
The DNA here is from genome assembly GCF_002021735.2 of Oncorhynchus kisutch. Lineage (NCBI taxonomy): Eukaryota > Metazoa > Chordata > Actinopteri > Salmoniformes > Salmonidae > Oncorhynchus > Oncorhynchus kisutch. The sequence continues at coordinate 26,932,310 of NC_034177.2, read as the reverse complement.
TCAGCTTTGGGTATGTGTGTCTAAGTAAAGCATATATGGGTAATTCCCATGTTGTGTGGCCTTTGCGTGTTTTGTTCATGTTCTTTGTTCAGGTTTTGTGTTTTTCTTGGTGTCTGTGGATGTGTGTAGGAGCGATACAGGACAGGACAGTGATGGCCATCTAGATGATTGAGGAAGATGAGATGGATGAAGAATAAATAGTAAATGTTTTATCAGCCTGGAGCCCCATTCTGCAGGTGGAATTAGAGGATTAATACTCTCCCTCCCCCTGTAATTACGGTAGCACTCCACTCAGGGTTGAGGCTTACTGTAATGTGTATCATCAAAATAATATTCCTTTGTCTGTAGTTACACTTTATACAGTATATTATTATGTATTGAGTCCATGTTTCAGATCATTGTAAAAAGAAGTGTGACCCTTCCTGATTGATTTATTTTTGGAGGTTGGTCCACTTCACGTTACATTGTGTGTGGTATGAGAAAGGCTTTTTTCATCGCCCAACTGTAACTGGTGTGTTTTGGCTGAAAGGGGGAACCTTTACATAGACGTTCTTTCCTCTGACTCAAGGACACTTCAAATATTTATTTTCCTTCATTTTTTTAACTAAGGGAGCAGCGCACATGTGTGTGCATGTGTGTGGTTGTTTTCAAAATCACTCTCCAACAACCTAGTAACACTGTGATCAGACAGTTCATAAAATGTCCTAAATGGACAATATTACAGTAATAAATAACTACGGTATAATATATATTGTTAATTGTTTTGAAGACACTATTTCCGTTAATGATTCTGAAGAGGAAGAATGGATGAGCGTTAGTGTCTCATTTAGGATTAGAGTAGTAGACTAAACCAGACCAGGTTTAAAAGAAGCTATTATGGTGAGTCATTTGGATGACGACTACATGCCATTTCAGCTCAGAGACCTTTACCAGCGTCTGCTTTCTCCCTCTGTCTGTCTGCCTGTCTGTCTGTCTTACATATATCTATGTTGGGAGAGATTTAGAAGTAGACGCATAAACATATGTATCTGTGACAGGCAGACAAGTCATTTTTTATTTTTAAAGCGTGTAATGTTGATGACTCCCCCCCTTAGCCTCAGCTGGAAACTCTCTGGTGCCCTCTGCTGAATGTACTGCACTCATTGATGCCCCATCTGAGGCCACTTTCAACACATTACACACACACACACACACACACTCATTATGGTATTTTTGGCTGTATTAAATATGTTCTCTCCCCCCCCCCCCCCCCCCGACACAGCCCAGGCGACAGCAGGACCCCAGCCCTGGCACCAACATGGGTAACAACGCTGATGATCACAAGATGCGCTAGAGGCCAGCGAGACACAGGGAGTGGGTCAGGGTGATCTGTCCATCATACTATGCCAGTCTCACACCCTGACATCAAGCTGTTAACTGGAGAGACCAAAGTCCACATTGCTGGGGATTTGGGGGTGGGGTGGGGTGGGATTCCTTTTAGTTTTAAAGTGTGGGTTAAGGGGATCGACCCAAACCTCGTTGTCTTCTGCGGGGTTTTGCACTATGTGATACCTTCAGTTTAGTCCCACTTCGCCTTCTGTATGCATGGAGCGCCTATCTATGTTTTCTTTTGTTCCCCTATGCAAAATATTTCGGAGGCACTTTCATTTACAATGCTTTATAAATAGGAAATTACTGGGTGATTATTAAATGGAACATTTTGTTCTTAAATAATAACTTATTTTCTAAATTGATATACTGTATTTCTAATGAATCCAAATGTCTGTTTCCATCTCCCTTATTATTTCCCAGAAATGTTGTTTTCAAGGAGCACCTGAGGAGCACTGAGCATACATTAGTTTTTGTTTTTCAAGTTTTGATGATTATTTATTATCAACTTCCATCAGGTAGTTTGGAAGTAGGCCTACCATTAAGTTCAAATAGTTACTATTCAATCACCTATTTATTTTGTATTAATAAAGGACTGTAAACGATTGCCTAAAAGCTATCTCTTATCCTATTATAGCACTATTTTAATGACATTTTATTTGTTATTATTTTATTCATGTTTCGTTTGAAAGTCATGATGTTTACTTTTTGTATTTCTTTTCTCTATATACATACTGTATTTGTCAGTCTTTCTGCTTTTGTATGGGATGTTAGTAGAATATAGAAAGTTGTGTTCTAGAAAAGTTACTTTTACAAAGAGGCACTTTCTGTCTTCCTGTCTCCTCTTTAATGTTATTGTAACAGTCTCTGAACATGAGACGAGCAGCACAGAGCACACAATGAGGTCAGTGCTGAGCTCGCTCTCTATAAATTGAGGCAAATAGACTTTCTCCTCTGCATTGTTTTTTTATTTTTATTATTCTCTTTATTTCACGTTTCATCCAGATCAGGGTTTATAACGTCTAAGCAGTACATTTCTCCCAGAAAATGATGCAAAGGCACAGCAACATTGTCTCACTAACATACCCAACAGTTTTGTTTTGTATGTTTCAGGTTATCTGAATATCCTTGAGTTTGATCAATTATTTAGCTGTTGTCAGTGTTTCCTTCTCTTCCCCTAGCGGAATAGTTGTAACGGTTTATTCAAATAAAGTTGTCGGTCACACTTTATTTGGATAGTCCCGTATAGATGATATACAGATGGTCATACGTTCAACAAGCTATCTGATGATAAGCAACTGCTTGCTAAAGTTATGGTTAAAGTTAGGTTTAGGTTTAAGTTTAGAATTTAAAATAAGGGTTAGCGTTAAGGTTAGGGTTAGGGTTGGGGTTAGTAGATAGTTAGTAGAAATGTTGTTGACAGTTATTGAACATCTACGGACCATCTACGAACCATCTACTTGGGACTACCCAAATAAAGTGTTACCAAGTTGTTTCTACTGGAGATAAGAGAGAGCAAAATCTTTATAAGAGATAGAAGGCTTGCAATCCAACTCTGTTTCAACCAGTCATGAAATATTGGGATGAAATATGTAAAGAGTCAGTGAGGAGATGAAATAAGTAAGATAAATCACAGGAATACAGGTGTGTATGTTATTCAGTTTGAACAGTGATGGATTGTACAGTCTGAGGCTCAATATTTTAAATGAAAGGAGAAAGTTAAGGTCTAGCAGCAGTAATGTACTGGTGGTTTTCCACCAGTCATTTGTAATGTATCAGCTCAGTATTTTATTCAAAGTTCATTTGCTTTAATTTGAATAAAGAGGAAAGGTGGAGGAAGTAGCCTATGTTTTGTAAAGGGATGAATGGTAGACATCAAGTTGTAAGATGTGGATGTGCAGGTCAGAAATAATGGGGTTTAGGTGGACAGTGGGAGAGGCAGGAGTTTGTCACACTTTGCTGGGGAATCAAGTTCTAATTTCATACTGCATGTGATTGTATTTCCTTGGATTATGTTCTTAGGTTTTTATCCTAAATACTTTCATATCACATACTTGCATAATGTTTTACATCCCACTAATGATGCAGTTCTTTCTTTTGCATTTCTGGCTCATTAAAACAATGTGTATGGTCTTAGCCTGTTGTTTTAGTAAATCAAATCAAATGTATTTATAAAGCCCTTCTTAGATCATCTGATATCTCAAAGTGCTGTACAGAAACCCAGCCTAAAACCCCAAACAGCAAGCAATGCAGGTGTAGAAGCACGGTGTGTCACCTCAAGTTAGCATACCAATGTAGGGAGCAGGAACGAACAGGTATATGCTACCTTCCACAGTGATGTTTATGCAATGTGTACAGTATTTCACCATTTTCTGAGCTCTATTTCAAATGGTTTGTTTGATATATACTCCAGTGTATAGGGTACCCGATTAAAGTATCAGTGCTCTTGAATAGAATTACAAAATGTATTGGACACTCAGAAACTAACTGGCCTACCTCCAGCTACAACCAAAAACAAAAATAAATATTGGGTATTTATTGCTTCTCGATTTTGTGAACCTTTATTTGATTGAAATGTTGGTTAGATAGTACAATATGTTTGCATGAGGTCAGGAATGTCCAAAAAACACTGCAGTTATGACAAATCCCAGCCTTGATTTCCAATATAATTCATCTTTCCCTTCATGTGTAGGCCTACTCCCCTGAGTCCCAGTTAGCTGTAGCCCTGTCTGAGCTTCACCCTTCACTTAATGCTGGCATTAAGGCAAGTTACACACCAGAGACTATTTCCTAGTTTGCTCACTTAAAAAAAAAGGTTTATTTTCTTATTTGTTTTAAGTTATTGATACAGGTTGACCTTTGTTGTGTTCAGGTTATGCTATGAAGAACTGTGTATTTCTGTGTTTAATGACCTACCTTTTAAGATTTTACTGAAGAATTTAGTTTTCTTTCTTTCTGTTTTATGGTTTAGCTTGTTTAGCTTGTTTTGTTAAGGGGCAATTTAAATCTGAAGTGTTGAATTTGATGTGTTTCATAATAAACTTGTAACAAACGATTTACTAGGTCTTGTGCATTTTTTAAGAATCACCATTGCCAGAAACACTAATTTATCACTGACTTTATGACTGTCTATAATTTAAAGGCTGTCTGCCTCTCTTTGAGGTTATTTTGTCCTATGAATAATTACTATGCTCAACAAGTTGCTAGTCTCAGGTCTAGCCAGGTCGATGTGTGCTCCGAACTTGAACTCAGATAATCTTTCAAGTATGGCATTGTTCAGTCACAAGACTCTGAAGTTTGTAAACACGTGAAATGGTAAACAGAACTCATCACCTGAGTCAGACACTCATAACAGGCAATCTTACAACCATGAACTACCAGCAAACATGATACTAGTGCACCATGAATAGGCTACACCTGTATGCTCATTGAAGTCAGCATAATAAGCATTTAAGTCGAATAGTTTAGTTTTATACTGTATCTGAATATTAATGAATAGTACTTAAATTGCACAATGTATATAGCCTGGCCATAGACAAGTTTTTGATTAGCATACAGTTTGATGAGAAATTATTCGTGTTAATTGCACTAATTATAGAAATGTGCAAACATAGACATGTTCACATAGGTATTATAGCCTATAATTTAAACATGATAAGCGAGAAAAACATATTTTGAAGAAATATGTTGGTCAGCTGACCAGGAAGTGGCTGTTTCTTCACGACACACAGGAAGTTGAATAATCAGCTGATAGTGGTGGTGTTTTGTTGGAAGTTGCCGTTGTTTGTGAAGTGTTTATATTCCTTTCTCTTCAATTCACGATAAAGACACAACAAACGAAAAAAGGAATTCAATGGACATTTAATTATTAGTGATGTTATGAAAATGATCAAAGTGACTCACTGTTACAATTTCAATTCATAGCTAGCTAGATTGCTGTTGAATCCTCGGGAAGAAAGAAAACAGCAACGTAACGTCAGTCAACGGGTTTGAGACGTTCTTTGTTTTTGTTTTGTCAGACAGAATTGCAGTATTTGGTTTCTTCTTTTTGAACATCGTTTTATATTTATTTATAATTGTGCGTGGATTTTGATAACAATAACTATACAGGAGAGCTAGCTAGCATAGCTACAAGTCGCCGATAATTGTTGTCAAGCTCCTGAGTTGTCTAATCAGAGGCGAGACAACAGAGCTGTTTAGATAGTGACGAGTGTGGAAAGATTTCAGACTAGCTAGCTAGCTAGTTGTTGTGGTGTGACCGTCATTTGCACATCACTCAGTTAGCTCAACTGCGACCTGTTGGTAGAGTTATATGTCAGCCACCAACCTGTAATTCTCAGTTAGCTTTGTGTGCAAATTAGCAAGTTTGTTGCGCAATTCCTGAATGCCAACGTTGTCAGCAAGGATCGCTGGTCCAAAAGTATGGTAACAGCAATGTGTCGTAACTAAGTGTTAGAGTGTCTTGGCCTCTGAGAAGGTGTCATTTGTCCCACTGTCAATATATTTCAGGGTGTTTTATGTAAACCCGTATTGTGTATGCCTATGAATTAAGTATTATTTTATTGTGTTAATAGCTTCATGTTGTGTAGAAACCGTGCAATTGAAAAGGAGTGATTTAAGAAGAGAAGGATCAGGCAGTCTAATATTAAAGAACGGTCCAGTTCTGGCACAGGCACAGAACCTCCTTGAAAATCCTTCTCCCTACTTGCCAATGCTGGATCTGGAAGTTGTTCCTGAAAGATCTTTAGGACATGAGCAATGGGAATTCGCATTAGGTAAGCGACTCAGAAGATAATAGGTTATTTGGTATTTCTTCATCCGACCACACACCCTAAATGTTTTCCCTGTCCGTTATTTGACATATTTGTTTGTAATTTGTAAATGCGGACTAAATCTATCTCGTATCTTCTCCATCTTTTTGTCACAGGGATGCCATTGGCCCAGGCCATTTCCATTTTACAGAAACACTGCCGCATCATCAAGAATGTCCAGGTTCTCTACAGTGAACAAGTAAGAGATGAGATGACTGCTCTTTGATATGATGTAGGGTGTGGGCTGTCAGATTAATGTGACAGATTCTTGGTTGACTGTACTCTGTAATTACATGTTATCTTTCTGTGTTTCTAGATGCCACTCAGTCATGACCTCATACTCAACTTGACTCAGGATGGAATGAAACTGCTGTTTGATGCCTGTAACCAGAGACTGAAGGTGAGGGAGGGGTGCTCTCGTGACTTTAGACTTCATTCAGTAAATACTGTATGTTGAACACTAATCACGTCTCTTGTTGCTGTAATGTTTAGGTGATTGAAGTATACGACTTGAGCAAAGTGAAATTGAAATACTGGTGAGTGATCATCTGTTCCTAGTGTGAATAGCTGTGTGAGTATTAACAAATGTATATGTGAGCGAGGTGGGAATTTGTCAGACTGGAATTGTTTATTTTACTGTGAGAATAGTTTGTTTTGCACATTGTTCATCTTATGTTGGATGTGGAACTTTGTGCTACTACATATACAAAAGTATTAAATTAGTGGCACTTCAAATTAGTGGACTCGGCTATTTCAGCCACACCCGTTGCTGACAGGTATATCAAATCTAGCACACAGCCATGCAATCTCCATCGAAACACTTTGGCAGTAGAATGGAAGAGCTCAGTGTCTTTCAATGTGGCACTGTCATAGGATGCCACCTTTCCAACAAGTCAGTCTGTCAGATTTCTGCCATGCTAGAGCTGCCCCAGTCAACTGTAAGTGCTGTTATTGTGAAGTGGAAATAGGAGCCACAACGGCTCAGCTGTGAAGTGGTAGGCCACACAAGCTCACAGAGTGAGACCGCCGAGTGCTGAAGCGCTTAGTGCATAAAAATCGTCAGCCCTCGGTTGCAACACTCACTATCGAGTTCCAAACTGCCTCCTGAAGCACGCAAGCCTCAGATCACAATGCTAAGCGTCGGCTGGAGTGGTGTAAAACTCGCCGCCATTGGACTTTGGAGCAGTGGAAACGCGTTCTTTGGCGTGATGAATAACGCTTCACCAACTGGCAGTCCGACAGATTAATCTGTATTTGGCGGATGCCAGAAGAACGCTACCTGCCCTACCTGGTTCGGGCTAGGCCACTTACTTCCAGTGAAGGGAAATCTGAATGCTACAGCATACAGTGACAATTCTGTGCTTCCAACTTTGTGGCAACAGTTTGGGGAAGGCCCTTTCCTGTTTCAGCATGACAATGCCCCCGTGCACAAAGCGAGGTCCATACAGAAATGGTTTGTTGAGATCGGTGTGGAAGAACTTGACTGGCCTGCACAGAGCCCTTAACTCCATCGAACACCTTTGGGATGAATTGGAACGCCAACTTCGAGCCAGGTCTAATCACCCAACATCAGTGCCGACCTCACTAATGCTCTTGTGGCTAAATGGAAGCAAGTCCCCGCAACAATGTTCCAATATTTAGGGGAAAGCCTTCCCAGAAGAGTGGAGGCTTTTATAGCAGCAAACTGGTGACCAACTCCATATTAATGCCCATGATTTTGGAATGAGATGTTCGATGAGCAGGTGTCCACATACTTTTGGTTATATATTGCAATAGTATCTATGCCTAAATGGTGTCATTGTCTTGCAGTGGAGTACATTTCAACACTCAGGCTATAGCACCCACTATAGAGCAGATTGACCAGTCCTTTGGTGCCACACACCCTGGAGGTAAGGGAAAGACACTCACCAATCAGCAGATACAACTTGGTTTCTTATTGATAGTACTGTAGAATGCTGCAAGGTAGGCTTGTGTTTGACCATGTTTTCCTCACTCCACAGTATACAATGCTGCAGAGCAACTGTTCCACTTGAACTTTCGGGGACTCTCCTTCTCCTTCCAGCTTGACTCATGGAATGAAGCTCCCAAGTATGAGGTGAGACTATTACCTGTTCCTGTTGTATTTATCCCTAGTATGCTGTTTTTATCTGACTGGCTTTATAATTTCCTTATAAACCCTGTTTGACATACAGTATCTACCACACTGCAAATGTATTCCGTAACTTGCTCTTCTTGTTGTACCCTTAAGAGTTTCCCTCATCTATTTTTTCAAATTGACTTTACCTGGCTGACAAACCCGTAATAGACCTTGTTAACCAGATAAAGTACTAGTCTTTTTGGCTTGGATTATTTGTTAAGTAATGAAAACCCCTGTGTCTCATTTTGACCCCATGGGAATTAACAAACTAATTGCTACATCACCAATATGATGCATGAGTATTTGGTTTTGAAGCATTTGATAATGCTGGAAATACAAAATAAATCTTCCCCAAAAAATTGCTTAGTATGTATTTTTTTGTGAAAGTGCATTGCTACAGTATAAAGCTGTTGATGTGAGTGCTTGTGTCTCTATATGTTGAATGTGAGCTGTTGAAATGCACACGCCAATCTACTCCCAGTTGTTTTGCTTTGACAGCCTAACTTTGCCCATGGCTTGGCCTCCCTGCAGATTCCGCACGGGGCCACAGTGAAACGGATGTACATCTATACTGGGAACAACCTACAGGACACCAAGTAAGAACATAATGTATTCACAAGCACACCTGGAATAATGTATGAGCATGGCAAGTTTATGGGGAGATTGAGGAAGCAGGTGGAGTATAAGGTGAAGGGGAAGATACTGTGTGTTTGGTGAGCTTGTTTACTCCAATGGAAATGCTTCAACTAACACCATCTTCTCCTTTGAATATGGTTAGGTTTAAAAGTATTGCGAGATGTGTGATCTTGGATTGCAGAAAAAAACATGGCTGTGACTCACTCTGTCGCTCCTCAGGGCTCCAGTGATGCCCCTTGCCTGTTTCCTTGGCAACGTGTATGCAGAGTGTGTGGACGTGCTGAAGAATGGTGCGGGACCACTTGGTCTGAGACTTCGCATCCTCACTGCAGGTACATAGCAAAGGGCCATCTCAACCCACTCATGTCTATGAGTACAACACCATCAGAACTGTGTAATTGAAGCTAATTCTGTTCGGGTTGATATTCATTTTGAGGCTCTCTGAACACATGCCACTGACGGGACTGGAGGACGTAGGTGTTCTTTTTCCGTAGCTCAATCCATCCACAATTCTAATTGGATCAGGCTAGTCTTCTCTCCCTTCCTTTAATTAATTCCTTCCTCCAGCTCTGTTGTTAGGACTGTAATAGAGCCTCCTGCTGGAGATACAGAATAGTGCTTTCCTGCAAGTCCCTCAATTCCATGCCCTCTCCAGTCCATATGTAAAGCCCTCATCACCAGATATCACCTCTGACAGGCCCCTCCCCTGGAGAGGCTGAGCTAAATAACCTACAGGAGGAGCCATGTACACTATGTACTCTACGCCCTTTAGTAGATGGGAAGAGGGCTATCAAAATATGTTAAGTCATCTGAAAGTCTCTTGGAATCCATCATCCAGTGTTTAGACGTGTGTCTTTTGACCAGCTGTTTTTGTTGTCTCTGGTTTGATGTATTGTATGCATTCGTAATGAAATTATGTGCTCCAACAGTCTTGCAACATCAGGTCATATTCAGCTTGGATAATGAGTATACTTGTGTCCTGTTGTCAGGCTGCGGGCCGGGGGTGATGGCTGATGCCAAGGTGCGTGCTGTGGAGAGGAACATCTACTTTGGAGACTCCTGTCAAGATGTGCTGAGCGCTCTAGGCTCCCCACACAAGGTCTTCTACAAGTCAGAGGACAAGGTATGGCCCTTAACTCTCTTCCCTGTCTCCCTCTTTTACCCTGACCCCCTTTTCTCAGACTTGACTTGCTGCTCTCTGTTTATAAACAAGCTCTCTTCATGTTTTGGTTTCCTGTTTCAGATGAAGATCCACTCTCCGTCGCCTCACAAGCAGGTCCCGTCCAAATGCAATGACTACTTCTTCAACTACTTCACCCTGGGGGTGGTAGGTCTTGGTATTGTATTTGGGGGGGGGGGTAAAGAGAGGGCTTTTTATGTTGACATTAAAGCTCAATGTGCAGTTTTGACCTCTGATTGTTCCCTCTTCCTGTCGTTCCAGGACATACTCTTTGATTCCACCACACACCTGGTGAAGAAGTTTGTCCTCCATACCAACTTCCCTGGTCATTACAATTTCAACATGTAAGTCTCTCTGCCTCAGTTAAGACTGGCACTTTATTGGCCCTTGGCTCAAATATGCAATGTTCAGACATATGATTCATTTGAATGAATGATTTGCAGTAGAGCCATAAGAGGCTATTAACTCTTTAGTGGTTGAAGTAATGTAGTCGCAGGACTGAACGGCTCCCCACTCAGTAACATGTAAAATCTCTCAATACTAGATATCATCGATGCGATTTCAAGATTCCACTTGTCATTAAGAAAGGTGAGTTTCTAATCAGCTTTTGTATTGTATTTCCTGAGTTTTTTGGTGCTCCTTTTGTACTCTGCCTGTCTCCTCTCTGACCTATGTCAAGTCTCCTCATGTAATCTTGTCTGTGTCTTTCAGAAGCTGCTGATGCTCAGTGGGAGGACTGCATTCTCACTACCTACAGCAAGGTCAGTCTTTGCCTAACTGAATGTTTTCCTACAACATACTGTATATTTTTGATAAAGAGTTGTGAAAAACACCACACAAGCAACAATGTTTAAACTTTATAGGTATCTGTGACTTCATAGAAGCTTTGTGTTCTCCTGACTCACTATGGTTGTGTCTCCCTTAGTGGGATCAGATTCAGGAGCTTCTTGGACACCCCATGGAGAAGCCTGTCGTGCTCCACAGGTAAGAGATGCCTGGGTTAGAATATACATGACTACTTTCCGCTGAAGTGTTTTCACTGACTGCTGGCTCTGCAGTTACCAAAAAGGTGTTCATGTTTTCTGTCTCGCAGGTCATCCTCGGCAAATAATACCAATCCCTTCGGCTCTACGTTCTGTTTTGGACTACAGCGAATGATCTTTGAGGTAAGAACTTGGTGTGTTTCCTGAGTCGTGAGTGATGATGGCATTAGGTTGAGTAGTACAAAGGCCTGTATGTAAACTCTGTGTCCTAACTGTGCAAACTTTTCGTCCCAGGTGATGCAGAACAACCACATAGCTTCAGTGACTCTGTACGGTGCCCCCAGACCCAGCAGCCGGGTCCGAGCCGAGGCCAGCGCCCACTGAACAGCATCTTACTGCCAACCCAGGCTTGGCCTGAGGGCTGTCTCTCCCCTCCTCCAGGCCACACCACAGTACCCCTAGGCTGATCAGAGCAGTGTACTCTGTCTCACTCAATCTCTCACCCACTGCCATGTTCACACCAGAGAGGAGCTCCTCTGGACCCATCTGCCCCACTCTGACAGGCACCTCATCCAGAGGCCTGCTAGGAGCCTTACGTCAGTCTTCATCCCACCCCCCTCCCACCTCTGACTTACCCTGTCCCAATGGTCTTCATCATCAAAACACTCATTAGATGTGTTTCATCAAAACACTCATTAGATGTGTTTCATCAATGCACATTTGTATGCCGGCATGCACAAACACATGCTCACCTGCATACACAAATGAGCACCTGCGTGCATGTTACAGTTTTTAAAATGACTTAATACATGCTTGACATGCACACATATATCAGAAACTGATACCAAAATCATTTCAATCCTTTCTCCACTATATGTTCATGTTACCTGTTAATACACATGCATATGGATGCAGGCTCATCTCATATCTGCAGCACTAGCATAACAAGTACACCATTACATACACAGACAGTTACAGAAACAAACATGCATGCACACAGACAATTGCATGAATAGAGAAGTTGTTGTTTTTAAAAGGAGAGTGGTAAAAGATGACTAGCACAAACTGGCCTCCCCATGGAGGGTCCTAGTGCTCTGCATGCTTTGAGGGGGAACTGTCTTGGCACATGATCAAACACAGACACACATATACTGGTCCACATACACCACACAAACACATTCATACACTCATGTCATGAACAAGTCCTCAGCATAAGCCACCTCCTATTGCAAGGCCGTAAATCACTAACTGCATATGTAGTTAGTTTGTTTGTTTTGTGTTTATTTGCCAGGACCGATGGAAACATTTGAACATTTGCACTAAGATACACCCTATTTACTTTCTTGTTGTTTCCTATCCAGTGAGGAGTATTGTGCATTTTATTTCTATTAGTGATGGCAGAAGAAAGGCTCCAGCTCCTCTATCCCCTGACTGACTTCCTTTCCTTCCACATGTACACTATCCCCTCCACTGTCCACTGCTACCCCTGTCTTTACTGCCTTCCTCCCCATGCTATCTCATGATTTCTCTCTTTCCCCCTCCATCTCTCTCTCTTCACAGGAGATACCCAAATGATTCCCTCAGATTTACTTCATCATTGCTATCATTCTTAATTTTAAAAAAAGTGTTAAATTGCCAAAAGTTTTGCCAAAGATGGTTCAGCATGTTTTAAGTTATCCAGACATTTTAGTTTGTCAAAATTGGACCTTTTCCTAAGAAGAGCAGACATTCCCTCCTAAACAATATTTTTTTTAAATTGTAGGCCCCTGACCCATAATCTTAATCTCTCCTAAGTACTTCTTGAGTATATAATCTTTATTATTTGTGCTTTTTAATGCAGATATTTTATCATTCAGTTTTTAGTCTCCTGAGACTCCTCCCTATGTGTAGCAGGTAGATTTGGGACTATGTGCAGCAGCAGTCTCTTCTGGTGTTTTGTACAGATTTGTAAATAGTGTGCTCTTTTTTTTGTCATTTTAAGCTAATGGTACAATGTGGGTCTGAATTGTTTTAAGGTCAGAGCACACACCAGACGTGACACTTGTATTACTTAGGAATTCTGTTTGATGTCTCTCCCTAGTGGAGTGAACAGTGGCGCTCCTAAGCCCTGGGCCTGGAGGGTTCATTCATCTCTCTAGTTCAGCTTTAACCACTTAGTACTAGAGAGAGATGCTGAAGATGGGCTAAAGCCGAGACAAGGAGGGGTTACTGTTGGATAGGGAAGGGAGCCCTGTACAGTCTTTGATGTTTAGAACCCCTGGATGTGTGTGTGATCAGTGTTACAGTGGGTTGATCGTGTTCTGGTGCTAGATCAGAGGTGTGACTGAGGCTTATAAGTGTGTGTCCTCCTCCCATCTTGTGTATCTATCTGCCATCATGTCAGCCCCTGTCAGACCAGCCCTCCAGGCCTCAGCTTTACAGCGTGTGATGCAGGCTTATTACATGGGCATTGTTCATTCTGTTACATTGACTTGTTTCACAAGTTGCGATGGGGGGGGAAGCCCTGTACTGTTGTTTTTAATTTTATCCCTTGCTTTGTGCAAGTTGAATAAAAGAAAAGGGTAGAATGGCTTGTTAAAGTTGTGCCTCATCTCCCACCAAGCCTGTCTTGACTTCTCTCTGTAAATTAAACTAGGCTATAGAACTGCATTGTGTATGACTTGAGCATGAAAAGTTAACATGGTTGGCTGACTGTCACCCATAGTCATCATTGTCCTCTTGCTCCAGAAAACATAACAGTAAAGAGTAGATTAAAGACTTGGGTCACTATTCAATCTGTATCGCTGAAGTGTTACAGCTAGCATGATAAATGTAAAGGTAATTCATTTTCAATTACTCTGTAACTCAACTTTCTCGATATGGATTGAATAGAGCCCTTGATGTAGAGGTCCTGAGCTCAGTCATGAAGGGCATCGCTGTCATCCTCATCACATATCCCCCTGGTATTCTGATTGGCAGATTTGCACAGTACACAATACATTGTTTTGTCTGGTCTTATGTTATCGTTGCAGGACACAGAAACATGTATATCACTCTGAACATCTCACAGCAAGACAATGGCTATAACATCAGTTTGAGCACTCACTGGCCAGCCCTTCATGACCTGAGATGGATACACAGACTGGTTGTGTTGGAATTCAAATACAATGCACACTCAGCTTTGAGCGAGAAAACAAATGCAACACCACCAATGTTGCAGTGATGTTTCTGGAATGTTACTGCTGAGAGTGAGTAGCTAGTGTGCTGGGCTGTGCTTGCCCAATCTCAGGTGGACATATCAGATATTTTTTTAATGCCAGGAGCAAGTGAATGCTTAATTTTCATCAGTTGGTTTTAGCTATTTTATTTCCTCTGAGGTAATCCTATTTTTCCATTGGAATGAATGAATGGTTGTCCTTAAGATTAGAAATGGACAACTTCAGTTTAGTGTAATACTCGTATTAATTCTATGTATTGTCTCCCTTTATATTGTGTGTTATCCTCCTCCCCCAAAGTAATTATTTTTGGTGGATTCAGTACAGTTAACCCATTTCTGGAAATGGGAATTCTCCTTAATTAAACTTGTGAATCAAATTCATTGGAATGTGGTGTTTTATATTTTGGATACCTTTACTTCTGTACAATAAAGAACATGTATAGATCAACATTATCAAGCATGTCATAGAAAGCAATAACCATTACTGCTGTGAATCAGAACGGTCTGCTTAAAGCTTGCACAATGCTTCCGACTGAAACGATGCAAGATTGCTGTGATAAATTTAGATGAGCTCCTCATTAAATCTACTGAAACTCAACATTTATAATTTTATAACACTGCTCATTATGAATTCTGTTAATTAAAAATAATCCTGTTACTGTGTGTACAAAAAGGATATGAACAAATGGATGTAATAAATATGACACAAAAAGTATTGTTTTATTTATTTACTAAGAGCAAGAAAAAGCAGTACATGTAGTTTTTCCACCAGGGACAATTTCAGTGTTAATTGATTGCTTTCTATTTTCATATCAACAGCATGTCGTGTAAAGAAAGCATTTGGACTACAGTTGGAGGTATAGCTGAACATACAAGTTTAAAAAGGAACACCATGTATGATTTCTGATTATCAGAAGTATTGTAAATGATAGCACACCACCCACCCACTCATGTTCAGGCTTTACTCTGAGCTTTGGTTTGTTGCTTGGTGATTGTCGTCTTCAGTGTCTAATTATGAATTTAAAAAAAGAGGTGCTGTGCACATAAGGTGTGAACTGTTTCTTTGTGTTCATACCTCTGCTGGAACATTTCTAGGAAAGTTCCCCCAGAGTGTGGAACTATAAAGAGGTCCCTTGGGGACTTCCTACCACAGCTACAGTTATTTTTTGATTGAACCTTTATTTAACTAGGCAAGTCAGTTAAGAACAAATTCTTATTTACAATGACGGCCTACCAATAGGCAAAAGGCCTCCTGCGGGGACGGGGGCCTGGTATTTAAAAAATATAAAAAATAAAATATAAATATAGGACAAAACACACAACACTACATAGAGACCTAAGACAACAACACAGCAGGGTAGCAACACAACATAACAACATGGTACAAACATTATTGGGTACAGATAACAGCACAAAGGGCAAGAAGGTAGAGACAAGAATACATCACGTAAAGCAGCCACAACTGTCAGTAAGGGTGTCCATGTTTGAGTCGTTGAATGAAGAGATTGAGATAAAACTGTCCAGTTTGAGTGTTTGTTGCAGCGTGTTCCTGTCGCTAGCTGCAGCGAACTGAAAAGAGGAGCGAACCAGGGATGTATTTGCAACGGGCGTTGTATGTGGAGGGGGGAGTGAGGCCTAAGAGGGTTTTATAAATAAGCATCAACCAGTGGATCTTGCGACAGGTGTACAGAGATGACCAGTTTACAGAGGAGTATAAAGTGCAGTGATGTGTCCTATACAGTTGATGCATTGAGCTTTGCCTCCCCTAACTTCCCTTTCAAGTCTACGTATAGGTGTAATATGATGTGTTATCACACACAACGATTCATAATTGACAACACTGTAATGTACATTCAATTTCACAAAATCAACCTGGCACATGCTTCAGTCAATATTGACCTTATTGAGGCTCTGTGCAATAAAATACAAAAATGAATTCAGTCATACTGTACCTAAATGGAGCAGGGATATTTTAAACATTACCACCAGTATACAGACTGGTTTTACATCCAGGATGTTAATGAAAAAGATAACATGTTTTCTTTCTTAGAAAAGGAGTACATTTACAATGGCTGTAAACTTTTAAGCAAAAACCTCAAAATAACTAGCAAACATTCAATCACAGCTTCCATATCCCAATGGCTTTCACAGTGTAGTCCCTCTGATCAACTTAAACCAAACCCCTCAATGCTTTACAAACGCTTTAACATCATAGTCCTGTTCCACTGTAGTCTCCGAGTCCTTTTGTCCTGTTGTCCCGAGTACCTTGCCCCTCCACTTGAAGGGCCACAGGGTGGGGGTTGGGTTACTGTGACAGCTCAGTTGGGGGTCATGCAGCAGGTTCCACATGAGCCAGATCTGTGGCACTGTCAGGCTGTGTACCACCATCAGCTCCCTGTAGAAACAAGGGTCAAACACCTGGAGGTGGGGAGCAGCAGAGGGGCGCACAATGCCAAACGTACGAAAACCCTCATGGTGTGACGGTTTCACTCCAATTCTCTGTAAGCACATGCCTAAGAACACATCGTCAATAGGGAATAGTTCTACCTGCTGACACGCTTCACTCAGCCGCCTGGCGGTGTGACCAGACATCACAAAGCCTCCCCCTCCAGCATATGACGGATACATTGTCTGGCCGTACACAAACTTAGGCACAAAGTACTTGCTGCTGCGCCGGCGGATGGGGCGGGCATGGTGGATTATATCACCCACAAAGAGGTCCTTATCAGGCTTCTGACCCTTCACCATCTCCAGAATGTTCTCAATATTCACATAGACATCAGCGTCACCTTTGAAGATGAACTGGACATTGGAGCAGCTGTCATTCACCCACTGGAGGAAGTGGGTCTCTTTAAGTGTCAAGTTGAAAAATGTGTCATCAAAGTCCCAGAGGAGAATGTCCCCAAAGGTGTGGCTCTCGTAGGCAAGGAGCCGGTCCCAGAAAGGCAGGGCGGTCTTGTTCCTGGGCACCCCAAGGAGGAATACAGTCTTTACTGTCTGCCCATCCTGGAGAACACCCTCTCTTCCCCAGGTGCGCCGCACTACCTGTCTCCTTTCAAAGTCTGCCACTACTGACTTGATAGCAATGAGCATGTAGGGCTCGCCTGAGCACTTCCCTAGCTGGTCCATCAGCAGTATGAAGTCCCGGTTGTCTTTATCCCTCAGGTAACCCTCAAAGTCAAAAGGTGGTTGTGTGGGTAAAACCGGAACAGCCTTTGTCCCCTCATCTTTCTTTGACTTAGATTTGTTCTTGGCCTGAGGTTTGGATTTAGACTGAAGTTTGGACTTGGGGTATGTCTGAGACTTAGAATGGGACTGATGCGGAAGGCACTTTGTCTTGTCTGGGGGCGTAGAAGGGACCTGTTTAGTTACATGGCTCTCTGGTGGGGGCCCTAAAAGAGCGCGGGAGCTTGTACAGCCCTGCTCTATCTGCCAGGTGTCCCAGGTGGAAGTGAAGCCTTGATGGGCATACAACATCAGACAGAGTAGCCCCAGCATGAGCAGGGTGCACAGAACATCTTTTATATGAATTCTCCTCATTGTGTCTGACTGAACCTATTTCCCTCTGATTTTATTTACCACTCTTTTCCCATTGATCTTTATTTTCCTCTCCCTCAGGATCTGAGATCAGAAAGCGTGACACAGCATCCTGGGAGGATTTCATAATACTGATCATCCATGCAAAGGTTTTCCGGATGTTTTCCATTCATTGAGTGAACATAATGACAGGGAACAGTTATGATCCTGAGGTCCTGACGATTTATTCTCCGTAACCCAACACTCTGCAGTCTTGATGTTTCTCCTGCAGTATGTGAGGGGTTTTCCCTTTAGTCCATGACACTCATTCCATCCCATCTCATCAGCAGGCTCTGCTCCTTGATATGAAGATATATCACATGAGTATTAAACATAAAAGGAGAGGAACAAAAGTACATTTTATATTTTACTTTTATATTTAGTTATTTACATTGTATAATTTATTTTCTGTTTTTCATTTAAGTTATTATTAATAAATGATCTCTGCAGTTGCAATCGTTCAAACTAATTTCCCCAAATTCCCAGAACTATTTGCAAGAATAAATCTTCCTATAGCAGACACGCACCCTACGGTTTCCCGATTACGATTGAATTTAGGTTTAGGAGTGTTTTAATTATGCATATTTTGTACAAAAGCCGAAGCTGTAACATGTGTTTACCAAAACAACATGCAGAGAGAACATTCACTAATTGCGTCTGAGGCATATGTCGATTCTGATACGCTCGCAAGAAAGGCAGCGCTGCTCTCGGATCAGTAGTCTCCCTTTCAAATCTTACCTACAAATCAGCTCCTAGAGAGATATCACCTATGGCTACAAATATTGCGGCAGCTTATTCTAATGCTCACCCTAAAATAATGCACTAAATCAAGAGGTTCCACATCATTAAATATATTGAGGCAAAAATTACAGACAGTAACGTACAAATAGATAAATAAAACTAAATTGAATAAACATGACATTTATTTTAATATAATTGAAAAACAGCATATTGGTATACGTAGCCAATCTGTATTCGAATAGACACCGCGATTTTCATTTAATCACATTTGTATCCTTCGCATTTAGTAACAATTGCAAAGAAATTGGAAACCTTATATTTGTAGTCACAGTCTCTTTAAAGTTATCTGTAGTCACAGAAAGACAAATAAACATCTGGATTTTGTTTAGCGGAGATCTTCTGTGTATAAAGTGAGGCGGAAGGACAAAAAAACATCTAATGGCGGACCCACTTAGCTGTTCTACGACTGTTCTGAGACAGTCGTTAAATAACGAGCGTTTTCAAGAGTAACTTTACTGATGGATGGTTTTGGGAAACGGATTTGACGATGTTCCTACGAAAGTTCTAACGATGAATTTAGCCTTAAAATACGTTTGGGAAAACGGACCCAGACCATCTCCCAGTTGTCTAGCATTCAAATGACACCTCAGAAGAAGCAATGGAAAAACGTGATTCCCTAAAAACACGCCACTTTCAATACAGCTACCACCGGAAATTACGTTTTCGTAGCAGGTTGGGAGAATTTATGAAGCTGGTTAGGAGAAATAACGTAGCAGTTTAGGATAATTAGGTTAAGGTTAGGAAATTGGGTAAGGTTAGGGTTAGATAAAACGCTCTCCTAACCTGCTACAAAAAAGTCACTTCTGTAGCTGTGCTCCATCAAAGTGGGGTGTTTTTAAAATAAAATGTTGCAAAACATTTCGAAGAATGACTACATTGACATTCCCTCTTATAGGACGTAGCCCATATAGGAGGGGGCGTGTCGGATCTTATGTTTAAACTTTACATACGATTCCTAAATAGAAAAACATGTCCTGTGTTCATTAGAACATAGTGTTCCTAACGTAATGCTCATATTAATATCCTTCATAAATGTAACTTATCGGTTAACCATGCAGTTTATAGCTTGAAAAAATGCATCTTTGAACAAAACAACTAAACGTATATTACGCATTTTGCACATGCTTTTACCCTCAAAGGAATAATTGTGTTGCATATATTATATATCCTAACATGTCGCATCACATTTACATGTAATTGCCAGACTGTTGCATATTTGCATATCACAGGGAGCCCTATATTGAATAACCGCGTTTGTATTGTAATCAGTATACAGTATGTGTACAAAGTATCCTGCACATCAGTCATCATACTTACCACGACAGATTAAAGTCACCAAAGCAATTATATAGCTCCACTGCCAAACCCGGGAACATCTGGTTTCTGTATGAAATCTGCAGTCTCAGACTGTAGGAAAGCTGGGGTCCAACCTGGGTCCAACATAAACGAGGTTTAAAATTGAGAGAAAACACATTAAATGAATACAGACATACTTGGTTTGGAGGCTCTGTAAGAAGGAGTTAACTTTTGGAGAAATGTGCAAAACTGGCACGACACCGTTTTAACCGTGTTCTTTACACTGGCCACGTGACACGTGTGGGAGTCGCAGGTTCAGCTAACAGCTAAGCAACTGGAGACAGACTCCCAAGAATTTGGAGGAAGGGGAAGGGGGCATAATGATGAAGACCTAGCATACTTATTTGTCCGACAGTGTACTTTTATGGTGGTGATCGTTGCAATATGGGACAATCTGTTCTTTTAGCACTTAGCGGTCTTAAATGGCTGCAATTTAGGAGCAGGACTCACTTCGCATGGTGAGACAGACATGAAATATATTTATTTAACCGACGAGACTTGAATACAAATACTACAAAGAAAAACTCAAAACACAGAAACATTAAGTTATAAGACAGTCATTTAATTTAGTTACATTTCTTTCTGCACACACATAATACAGTTCCCTGTCTATTTACAATCTACAAAAAGTAAACATGTATCTCACTCTGCTGGTCCCATTTAACATTCAAGAAGTATAGTTCTTTGGCTACAAAACAACATATACAAGTTGACAGTTACTTCCAACCACTGACTCCTCTAAAACATCACTGCTGCCCAATGGCACCTGGGGGTCCAGGTGAGGCCTGTTTCTTCTTCTGGCCAAGCCACTAGAGAACTAGTCTTTCTTCTCTCATGTAAAGCCTCCCCCCATTGCTCCCCCAGACTGGCCTCTCAGGGATTCCAATCCCTTCAGGATTTCAGGCAACCAGAGTGCGGTGCCCTCAGGAAGAGGCTGTGCCTGCTTTCATGATCTTGAACAGGACGTTGACATTGTTGTTTTTGATAGCGTCTCGGCAGGCTGTGATAACCTGATTCTTTGGCTTTCCCACTGAGAGAAACAAAGAGGAAGAGAGGTTAGCAGAGATCTGAAACCTTTAAAACACACATTAAATTCTCTTCAAACCTGATGCTTCACTAATCTCCATCAACCCCTACTCACCTCTCAGTCTCCCTGCCCTCTGAATGGCCTGGTTGACAGACTTAAGGCAAGCGAGGAGAGCATTGTGATTGTTGGATCGGATCTTGTACTCATTGATCAGGTCTCTGTTCAGGTCATAGAGCTCAATGTAGCGCTTCTTCATGTTCCTTCTGTCAGGCACAAAGAAAGATGAAGGGATTAAAAAGAAAAACAGGTCATTATCACCTTATCGAGCCATGCAAATTAATCCTACAGAAAAATCATGGAGCTGGTGGTTGGTGTGTTGTCACTCACATGTCACCCATGAGCCGTGCGTCCTCTGCCTGCACCAGCATGTTACGGATGTGATTAGAATGATCTGCTATGGCCGCCGTCAGCTTTTGGTGGACAGAGTGATAGTCATCTACCTGTTAAAACAATTGATTACAAAAATATGTTAGGCCTACCACACACAATAATGAGAGAAATGGTTGGTAATGAGATAAATACTATTGGTTTTGGAGGCTGAGGTGGGGAGTTTACCTCAGTTAGGGTCGTTCGCAGCTCCCCAAAGTATGTGGGGAAGTCTGCCTCTGCCTGTAGGTCCTCTATGGCCAGGAAGGAGGCCAGTGATTGGACTAGATCCCCTGCCAGGTCTATGTCATCTGTGTTTAGTGTGATCTGATTGTAAAGAAAAGGGCAGGTGAAGGGTCCATTTTGAAATACTAGAGATATCCTGTGCACAGCGATACGTGTTAGGACATGTAGACATACCTCTCCACTAGTGCTTAGCATGCTGATGGTGAGTAGTCCTCCGCCACGTAGAGAGGTGAACGTCACGTCTGGGGTATCAATGCCCTCTAGTAGAAGGAAGTTCTGGTTCAGCCACATGACCACCTAAAGACAGAGAATACAGCCATTTGATAGTGACAGTAACATTACTATGGAGCAGAACGCCAGAAGGGCTCGGAAGTCGCCACAGATGACAGCACATGAAAGTGTGTGTGTGTGTGTGTAAAAGTAAGTGAGAGAAAGCGATAGAGTTTGTGCTCACTCTCTGTGGCCTGTCGTTGATGGTGAAGGTAACTTTCCCAGTAGGTTGGGGGGCCTCAGGCTCAACATTAAGATCATACATGGAGAAGCGAGGCAGCTGACGTGTGATCTCAAAGACGTGGAACTGACTGCTGCAGGAAACAGAAGAAGCACAATCAACTGACAGAATAATGTTGTTGTTTTTTATTGGAGAGAGCTAAAGTTCCACTGAAACTACAACGTTTGGATAATAAGAGTGAATTTCATTGGCAAATCAATACATTAACACATCTATGTCTCTTTCATCATTGAAATATGTGTACCTGCTCTTGCCGCCAACAAAAGCTTTGATGTGTAGATCCACAGGGATATCTTTGGGGGGAATGATGGGAACACAGATAGAACCACATAGATTCTGGGCACTGGGATGTACCACATGACTTTCACCCTCAAAAATTCCCTCTGCGAAAATCAGCACGGCTCGAATTATGGTCTCTGTAGAAGGAATGCCAAGAGGTCAGTACCCAGCCCACTTACCACAGTAAGTCACATCAAATCAAAATCAAAATCAAATAACATCACGTTACTGGTCGCATACACATATTTAGCAGATGTTATTGCAGGTGTAGCGAAATGCTTGTGTTCCTAGCTCCAACAGTGCAGTAATAAATACACGAGGCTGAGAATTCTGGAATTATAGGATGGTGAGAGTCATTGGTTTCAATGTGGGACAGGCTGAGGTTTGGTCAGCTTGGTGAGTTTCTGTGTGGTTTTACCTCTGTGTAAGTGAGCTGCTTACTGGGAATTGATGACAATGTAAATCTAGGACATGAGTGTGTTAGTGGTCCGTGAAGATGGTAAGGAGGGTATCTGTGTGGGGTGATGGTGTTTACCATTGGGCGTGGAGATGCTGAGCTCTATGTGTGACCTCTGGGACTCCGTGGCAGCTCTGACAGAGAGGACAGTCTGGAGCTGGGTATTGGCTGGTATCACCCCCATCTGGGTGTCCCGTTCTGAAGCTCCTGGGACAGCCTGCTACAGAGACACAGTCACACAGAGGTATTTTACACTATGACACAATCACCATGGGTGTGTAGTCTGTACAGAGTTAAGAGGTGGGAGGATAGTAGTGTTCTCCTCACAGTAACTGAGAAAGTTTGTCTTTGAATGTTGGTCTGGGGTGTGGGTGTATGCTTGTACGTGTGGGCTTTAGCATTATATTCTTATAATATTAACTTCAGAGAGCTTCAGCACATCAATGAACGTAAAAGTGTGTTTAGTTGTAGCTTTATCCTCAAAGTTCTTTCTGTGAAAGTGTTTGTCAGTGTGTGTTCTTAGAAACCTTGGCATTCTCCTCATAGTTGCGTAGTTCCAGTAGCAGGTTCTGCCTGCGCTGACTCAGCTCTCGGATCAGATCCTGCTCCACACTGGAGTCCATCAGATTCCCCTTCATCTCCTTACTGGCAGGCAGGTAGCCACGCACTGACAACCAGTACACAACATATTGGATGTCACTTACTGAAAACATACACACAAATAAACAATATTCAATAGCCATGGTGTTCCACATGTCTTTACCTTCTCCCTCCACAGAGGTACAGATTAGCTGTATCTGTCCATCCATGCGATAGTCCCCTTCCACCACTCCAGCCACAGAGGACGAGAAGTTGTCTTTGAAGATGACTTCACCTGTTCGATCGCTCCGTGCATCAATCTGTAAATGATGGTGAAATCAAGGGGACTTACAACATTCCTTACACTTGGAGGAAAGGCTGGTGCCAAGTGCCAACCAGTTCCAGAACTTTGGAAGACTCTCCTTGATTTTCGCTGTACTCATTTTAACAAATAGGTGCTAAATTGATTATCGACTGACACATCAAGGTAGTTTACCTTTCCATTGGACCAGCCTGTGATGAGTTCTACAACACCGTCAGCGTTAAGGTCAAATGCATGGATGCTCATTGCATGGTTCTTAGACTGCAGGGAGAAGGGGTAACCTTTACTGGCACATCTTTAAACATAAAGCTGGTGCAAGTTTAATATGCTTTGTGTAAAGTGACAGGGATGCATTTAGACAGAAAACTACCGAATATTCAGCCAATTCAAAACTTGCAGTACCTTGATTCTCCAGTAGCGGGCAGTGCGGTCATATACACCCACAGTGCCGTTGGCCAGAGCATAACCAAACCTGCTGCCATGCATATGACAGAGGGAGGTAACCGTCTGAATGACACAAAGAGAGAGCAATCAGCATACATTGTCTCTTTGCTGACACACAATGTACTATAAACATCAAGATCATAAAACATAATCAAATAGCATTAGAAACAACATGGCCTCATGTAAGATGAGCAATACCTCATTTTCAGCAATCTCAGACACAAGTTCGTCTTCTTTGAATACCCTAATGTCAAAGTCCTCTGATCCGACAAGAAGCTGTAAACACCAGACAAAAAAACCCACAATATATTACCCATTTTAGGATCTAGTATATGCCTATATATTTAATAACACAACATCTGAAATTGTTGAGTTTTATATTGCAAAGTATTTGCTTTCATCTTTGGATAAAAAAATTAAATGCAACACCTCATTTTTTCCATCACCAGTAAAATCACAGAGCACCAATGATCGCACATTATCCCCTGTGACCTGAAAATGAACCCATAGAAACAGACATCAACAGTTATCACTTTTCTATTGCATAAATTTTTTTTTATTTCAATTTCATTTTTGCACAACAGTTCACATAATCAAGAGAGTAAGAGGAACGCGAGCCATACCGTCCAGAACTGGTCATTCCCCTCATAGTCAAATCCTTGCAAAGCGCAGTTTCCTCCGATGATGGCGAGGGGGGACTCAATGTTCCCCAATTTCCCTAAAACAATGGCATTGGCCCCATCTGTCACCTACAGAAAATATGATGTGAAAAAGGACATTACATCTTCATTTGCAACTTTGTATTCAGTTAATGATTCAGCAGGCAGATGGCTTATGTAATACTGCTGCTACAACATAATCATGAGGCTGTATTGATATGTTATAACATTGTGTCCAGTCCTTTGTATTGTCCTTGGTTCACCTCTCTGTAGAAGATGTCAGCATTGTCATGTACGTCATAAGCCAGCAGGTTTGTCTGGGTGCCCACGAGGAGCGTGTCTCCAGTGGTGTTGGGTCCTAGTGTGCCAGCTGTCAGGCAGCTCACAGCCTGGTTGATATTGAGCAGAGAGATGTCCGAATCCTGGGCACTCTGACTCAGACGGTGGGCTGCCTGCCGCTGGCCACGTGTATGAGGGTTATGGATGAACACCTGATGGAAGAGAGATGATTGAGTAACTTCACTGGAGTGCTATGCTTCAATGCATACTTCATGCATACATGTAAATGGAGAAACTATGAAAGAGAACTGAGTGAGGCCATACCTTCCCTGCTTGTGTAGCTGCAGTGAGGCATGGGTGGATCCCATCAAACTTGCCCATTGTAACCATGCGAGGGTTGATTTTATGGTTCAGCTTGAGGGTGAATATAGGCACCAACATGGTGGCACAATCCTACAACAATAATAACCAATCATGGTACATATGGTGTGTGTGTGTTCTGCTGGTTGCTTGTTTTGAGATGAGTATGAAATCGAATCATTACTGCTGGAGAAACAAGGATGTTGTATCCCTCTTTCAATCTAGCAGATACTTGCAAACTACCCTAATGTTATAAACAGCTTACTCGTCGCCCGCTGGGTGTCCCGTTACCTAGCAACACTGGGCAGCTTGTCAAAGCTTTTCATCTACCTAATCCCTGTAGTTTGCTCTCTAGTTAGCTATGTTCATTGGCTCCTCATTATCTTCAAAAATGGCCAACATTAGATAAACAGATAACTACAAAGATAGCATAGCTATGACCAATTAAAATAATGTTAGTACTCGAGCGCAAAATTTCAGTAATTCACTTTCCCAATCATGAAGACATCCACGACTGGCACAAAACAGTCAGATTGATTGTACCTCATCACAGCTATCTACGTTAACGTTAGCTAACTAGCTAACATGCTAGCCACCATTTCCAGCTGCAACAAGACACGATATTTTTCAACAACATAAAAAGCATTGCATTTTACGCATATGAATGGAACATGTGATAAAGTGAGATGATATCTTACCGAAGTCCTCGATGTTTAGCTGTCTTTAACTGTCAACGTTTATGGGTTAGCTAGCTACAAGCATGCTATGCTAACGTCCGAATACAAGGCAACAAGATGCTTTCCCTCTTGCAAATGACGTTACTTGTCACTCAAATCTTCTGAATTTACTGAGGGGGTTCGATTAATCTCGCCCGGGCGCTCGTGTAAGCGTGTTTTGCACCGCCTGAAAGTTGGCAGCAACCGGGCTGCCTCCCGCACATGAGCTAGGTGCCCCGCATAAACACTGAGGGGGTTCGATGAATCTCACCGGGGGAGTCCGTGTATGCGTGTTCTGCACCGGATGAAAGTTGATTGCGTTCGTTTTGAAACCGTGCCGCGTTCAACGAATCAGATAATCGGAACTTTCCGTGTTTCCTAATTCCGATTAGGATGTGAACGCAGTGATGTGAACGCGAAATCAGCTCAAAACAAAGTGATTTAGGAGCACGTGGAGTAATGAGTAGGATTCTGTTTCACATGCAAAAGTGATTGCTTTTGAGCTTTATTCCCAATTAAAACGAGTTAGAAAATTCAAACATGTATTTCATGGACAAAACTATGTTGTAGGCTTCTGAACGATACACCATGATGCCTTGTTGACAAAATGACAGAGCAAGGAGCAGATTTGAGAAAGGCGCTCCTCCCTCCCCGCTTTCGCCCGATGACGTGTGGGGTTTTGCCCGGTTCAACCTTGGTCAGCATAAAATAACTCCCTCACTTTATCGCGAGCACAACACTACAGTACAAAGTGCTGTGAAGTAATCGTTGAATAAACAGGCTTCATTCAAATTATTTTTACTCCAAAAAACAAGTTCCTCACCGGGAAAACATGTATTATATTCCATTATACTATATGTTTCTGTATTGACTATGATTCATATTATGGTAAAGTACATGCTTAACTTTAACAAAAGTTAATATATCTTCATTTTATATGATGAAATATATTTTTTTTTATGATAGACTATCCTTGTTGTAGGCCAATGACAGTTCTGGTAGCATCACTGTTTTCATTACGGTCGTTTGTAATTAATTGTAGCTGGTACTGTCAGTGACTATTTGTTTAACATTGCACAATGTTTGTGGTATGACACAGCTCAATTACTCAGGCAGGAGATTCTGGAAAAATACTAACACTCAGTCGACGAGCGCAAAAATACTAACACTCAGTCGACGAGCGCAAAGTGATTCATTCTCATTCGAATGTTGCTCACGACTGCTGCCCGTGTGCAAATAAGGGGAGCATGGACATGGAAGCTCTCAACACAGCACCAATGACAGCAAATTCCCCCGGAAAAGTGACAAAAGAACAATTGCCCAACTGTTGTGTACCGTGTGCACTGCGCACAATAACGATGACTGTCCAGTCGAAAACCAGTCAACAATGTAGTGATTTATAGCCTAAATCGTCGTTTAAATCTATTTGTCATAAACACTATACATTCAAATGATTCACGACAAGTTTACATCTAGAATTACATACATTTC
Organism: Oncorhynchus kisutch; assembly: GCF_002021735.2. Lineage (NCBI taxonomy): Eukaryota > Metazoa > Chordata > Actinopteri > Salmoniformes > Salmonidae > Oncorhynchus > Oncorhynchus kisutch. The sequence goes on along the minus strand of NC_034177.2, from coordinate 26,904,470 downwards.
TCTCATTCTAATCTATAGCCTACTAGTCCTAGATTAGATATGCCTATAGGCTATAACACTTTAAATCATCATGAATTTGAACAATACATTTAGTGTGTCTGTAAAATAACAATATCTGGTAACTAAACGTTAACGAAAGTCCAGACCCAGTGGGTTATTTGAAGGCATTCATAAATAAATAAAAATACTAATAAATGTTTGCAGAGTAACATAATGGGTAGCCATATTTGAATGAATCAATTGTCAACATGGTAATTAGGCTATGTAGGCTATTGAAACAATAGGCTACTATTCCCTTGATGGGCATGTTTTCGCGCTAGATAATAAACCGTGTGCAAGCAAGCCTATTAATGATCTGTCTGCGTGAACGCGCGACTCTGTTCTGCACACGGCACCTGTCTGCCCCGGACGATATAAAGTCGAAGTCTAGCTAGTTAGAAATTAAAAGCTGACAACACACCACTGACACCCAGCCAAACTACTACGATCCATTCGGATAAAGAAGGGAGCTCAAAAACTGGAAAATGGATCCTTGTGAATGCTCCAAAAGTAAGTTATGTATATTTATCAAGACTATAGGCTATGGATACGCCTTAAGCGTATTTCTAAAATCTTAACAGGCTAATTACCAATTACCTAACTCAACTGTTTATTTATAGCTGGATCTTGCAACTGCGGTGGATCCTGCAAGTGCTCCAACTGCGCATGCACCAGTTGTAAGAAAGCAAGTAAGTGGTTCTATTCTAAATCCAACTAGTGTTATTAGGCCAAAAGTATTTTTCTTATCGCTGGTGGCACTTTAAAGCCCCATGGTAAACCTAATTAATCTCAATTGCCTCATTAGGTGGCAACTAAATAGTCTTTGGTCATCACTAATCGATTATTTTTCGGCCCATCAGGTTGCTGCGACTGCTGTCCCTCCGGCTGCAGCAAGTGTGCCTCAGGCTGCGTGTGCAAGGGCAAGACTTGTGATACCAGCTGTTGTCAGTGAGGCCTGTGTATGACATCACAATGCAGTCCATTCTCTATGACTATGAAGTTGTATCATCTTGAGCATAGCTTTTGTTTGTCAAATGTAAGGAAATAAATTGCATTTAACTTATTCAAGTTTCTTTGACTAACTTGGGTTACTGGAGTTGGGCTTTGGGACATAAGAGGTCAATCATGTTGTCTGTGCTCCAAAAAGAGCGATTGCACACTCCTAGGAAACCAGTTTTTCATTTTACTAAACTGGTTAAGTTGAGGCACAATTGCAAGCTTGATCACCTTAACCAGCCAGCACAGCAGATGGCGTGACAGCTGACGACTACAAAGCGCAAGGTCTTGTTGGAAAATGAGGCATGATCGCTGAGTGCTATAGTCCTTGGTGGAACCAGAACTCTTTAACATGAAAAAGCGTTGCGGAAGCTATTGCTAAAGAATCTAAAGATGCTGCAGCGCTATTCCAAGTGGGATGCACTGATGGGTTCGTGCTGACTGTGACCGCCAGGTAAATGGCATCCTTGACTGCAAGAACAAGATGTATGTCAAGTGGCATATAAGGAGATGTATACCTAAAATAGAGGGTGAGGTAGGTTGGAAGGGGGTGAGCATGAGTCAAATGGGGGAGGGTTTATTAAAGTGTGAATTGGAGGTGACGTTTTCAGGTCAGGATGAATAAGTGGACCCTTGCCCTTCGGCTGACCTATTTGTGGGTGTAAAGCGTTTTGGTGGTGTGGGTAACCAGAAGTGATCGAGACTTTCTGCTGGTCAGAAGGAGCAGGCGCTCCAAATGGGGACAAAAGATATGAATTGTTTCAAGAAAGGTGCGCCATTGAAAGGAGTGATTACTGGGGTAGCAGTGAAAGTTAACCAACTGAAGGGGGAAGATTCCTGGTGTTTGGTGCGACGTGGAGTGAGTGGTGAAACGAGTTCTGTTCTTTTGCATTTTGATATTGAGTCTTTGCCCGACAAAGTGATAGAATATAATCCTGTTTGAACCTTTGTGCCGAATACATTACGTTACAGGTGTCAAGCTTATGGGCATGAGACAAATGTGTAGCATTGGGGAAAGTAGTGGTACGTGTTAATTGTTGGGGTGGGGAAATGGGGATCCGAAATGTCCGGTGAGAGGCAGGTTGAGGTTTCCAGGGTTATAGTGCAGAAGTTGTCATGCTGAGGAAGATGGGTCAAGGGGGAGGGATCCTGAGAGGAGTGGCGTGTAGTAGATCTGTACCAGTACAGAGCGATAGGACAAGTGATGTTTCAGTAAGATTAGATTTATAGCAATGGTTATCAATTGTATTGCAGGGATGGAACATCAAGGTGCAGAAAATTGAGGTTGTGGTGGCAGCTGCAGAGGTATTTTGGTGTGCAACGTCTTGACGTCAGAAGAATTACAGGATGTGTTGAGTGGTAGGGTCCCACCCTTTCAAATTTTATTGGTCACGTGTTTAGCAGATGTTATTGCGGGTGTAACGAAATGCTTGTGCTTCAAGCTCCGACAGTGCAGTAAGATCTAACAGTTTCGCAACATATAGCCAAAATACACGTACATCGAAGGAATGGATTAAGACTTATTTGATTTAACATGAACTACGCAAGTCAGTTAAGAACAAATTCTTATTTACAATGACGGCCTAGGAACAGTGGGTTAACTGTCTTGTTCTGGGGCAGAACGACAGATTTTTACCTCGTCAGCTCGGGGATTCGATCTAGCAATCGTTTGGTTACTGGCCCAACTCTCTAACCACTAGGCTTCCTGCCGCCCCTATACATATATACATACAGTGCTGTGAAAAAGTACTTGCCCCCTTCCTGATAATTGTTTTTGCACTTCTGTCACACTTAAATGTTTCAGATCAAACAAATGTAAATATTACACAGAGAACCAAGTAAACACAAAATGCAGTTTAAGTGAATTTATTAAGGGGAAAAAAGCTAACCGAACCTTCATGGCCTTATGTGAAAAATTGTCCCCTAAACCTAAACTGATTGTGCCAGCCTCAGCAACAACTGCAATCAAGTATTTGCGATTACTGGCAATGAGTCTTTCACATCGCTATAGAGGAATTTTAGCCCACTCTTTGCAGAATTGTTTTAATTCAGCCACATTGGAGGGTTTGAGCATGAACCGCCCTTAAGGTCACGCCACAGCATCTCAATCAGATTCAAGTCTGGACTTTGACTAGGCCACTTAAACCTTAATTTAGTTTTTTTTAAAGCCATTCAGAGTTGGACTAGCTGGTGTGTTTTGGATCATTGTTCTGCTGCAGAACCAAGTGCGCTTCAGCTTGAGGTCACGAACAGATGGCCGGACATTCTCCTTCGGGATTTTTTGGTAGAGCAGAATTCCATCAATCACAGCAAGTCGTCCAGGTCCTGAAGCAGCAAACCAGCCCCAGACCATCACACTAACACTCCACCATTTTATTTTATATTTTACCTTTATTTAACTAGGCAAGTCAGTTAAGAACAAATTCTTATTTTCAATGACGGCCTAGGAACAGTGGGTTAACTGCCTGTTCAGGGGCAGAATGACAGATTTGTACCTTGTCAGCTCAGGGGTTTGAACTTATTTGAACCTTCCGGTTACTAGTCCAACGCTCTAACCACTAAGCTACCCTACCGCCCCACCATATTTGACTGTTGGTATGTTCTTTTTCTGCAATGCTGTTACTTTTACACCAGATGTAACGGGACGCACACCTTCCAAAGAGTTCAGCTTTTGTCTCGTCAGTCCACAGAATATTTTCCCAAAAGTCTTGGGGATCATTAAGATGTTTTTTGCCAAAAGTGAGATGAGCCTCTGTTCTTTTTGGTCAGCAGTGATTTTCGCCTTGGAACTCTGCCACGGATGCCATTTTTGCCCAGTCTCTTATGGTTGAGTCATGAACACTGACCATAACTGAGGCAAGTGAGGCCTGCCGTTCTTTAGATGTTGTGGGTTCTTTTGTGACCTCTTGGATGAGTCGTCGCTGCGCTCTTGGGGTAATTTTGGTAGGCCGGCCACTCCTGGGAAGGTTCACCACTGTTCCAAAGTTTCTCCATTTGTGGATAATGGCTCTCACCGTGGTTCGCTGGAGTCCCAACGCTTTAGAAATGGCTTTGTAACCCTTTCCAGACTGATAGATGTCAATTACTTTGTTTCATCTGTTCCTGAATTTCTTTGGATTGCGGCATGTCTTTTCTTTTTGAGATCTTTTGGCCTACTTCACTTCGTCAGACAGGTTCTATTTAAGTGATTTCTTGATTCAACAGGTCTGACAGTAATCAGGCCTGGGCGTGGCTAGTGAAATTGAACTCGGCTTTCCAAAAAATGTGATTAACCACAGTAAATTCATGATTTAACAAGGGGGGGGAAATTACTTTGTCACATAGGGCCATGAAGGTTCGGATAGCTTTTTTTCCCTTAATAAATAAAATGATCACTTAACTGCATTTTGTGTTTACTTTTGTAATATTAAAATGTTTCATCTGAAACATTTTAAGTGTGACGTGCTAAAAAATACGAAATCAGGAAGGGGGCAAATACTTTTTCACAGCAATGTATATGTCAGAGCGGCATTGGACTAAGACTCTGGCATAGTATAGAGTACAGTATATACATATGAGATGGGTGATGCAATATTTACAAACAAGTAAAGTGACTAAGATACCATAGAATAGTATAGAGTACAGTTTACACATGAGATAAGTAATGCAAGATGGGAGACATTATTAAAGTGCCAAGTGTTTCATTTCCTTAAAGTGGCTAGTGATTCCTAATCTATGTCTATAGGCAGCAGCCTCTGATGTGCTGGAGATGGCTGTTTAATAGTCAGTGGTTTAGGATAGAATACACTATATACATATGTAACAGCATAGCTTCCATCCCTCTCCTCACCCCTACCTGGGCTCGAACCAGGGACCCTCCGCACACAACAACTGACACCCACGAAGCATCGTTATCCATCGCTCCACAAAGGCCACGGCCCTTGCAGAGCAAGGGGAACAACTACTTCAAGGTCTCAGAGCAAGTGACGTTACCGATTGAAACGCTATTAGCGCACAACCCGCTAACTAGCTAGCCATTTCACATCGGTTACACATATGAAATGGGTAATGCAATATGTAAACACAATGTAAAAGTGACTAAGATACCGTATAATAGTGTGAAGTGCAGTTTATACATATGAGATGAGTAATGCTAGATGTGGAACATTATTAAAGTGGATAGTGATCCATTTCTAAAAGTGACCAGTGATTCCTAATCAGCCTCTGATGTACTAATGATGGCTGTTTAGCAGTCAGATGGCCTTGAGAAAGAAGCTGTTTTTTACACTCTCGGTCCCAGCTTTGATGCACCTGTACTCAAATCAAAATCAAATGTATTTATATAGCCCTTCGTACATCAGCTGATATCTCAAAGTGCTGTACAGAAACCCAGCCTAAAACCCCAAACAGCAAGCAATGCAGGTGTAGAAGCACGGTGGCTAGGAAAAACTCCCTAGAAAGGCCAAAACCTAGGAAGAAACCTAGAGAGGAACCAGGCTATGTGGGGTGGCCAGTCCTCTTCTGGCTGTGCCGGGTGGAGATTATAACAGAACATGGCCAAGATGTTCACAGGTTCATAAATGACCAGCATGGTCGAATAATAATAAGGCAGAACAGTTGAAACTGGAGCAGCAGCACGGTCAGGTGGACTGGGGACAGCAAGGAGTCATCATGTCAGGTAGTCCTGGGGCATGGTCCTAGGGTTCAGATCCTCAGAGAGAGAGAAAGAAAGAGAGAATTAGAGAGAGCATATGTGGGGTGGCCAGTCCTCTTCTGGCTGTGCCGGGTGGAGATTATAACAGAACATGGCCAAGATGTTCAAATGTTCATACATTTTTATTTTATTTTTATTTTACCTTTATTTAACCAGGTAGGCAAGTTGAGAACAAGTTCTCATTTACAATTGCGACCTGGCCAAGATAAAGCAAAGCAGTTCGACAGATACAACGACACAGAGTTACACATGGAGTAAAACAAACATACAGTCAATAATACAGTATAAACCATTCTATATACAATGTGAACAAATGAGGTGAGAAGGGAGGTAAAGGCAAAAAAGGCCATGGTGGCAAAGTAAATACAATATAGCAAGTAAAACACTGGAATGGTAGTTTTGCAATGGAAGAATGTGCAAAGTAGAAATAAAAATAATGGGGTGCAAAGGAGCAAAATAAATAAATAAATAAAAATTAAATACAGTTGGGAAAGAGGTAGTTGTTTGGGCTAAATTATAGGTGGGCTATGTACAGGTGCAGTAACCTGTGAGCTGCTCTGACAGTTGGTGCTTAAAGCTAGTGAGGGAGATAAGTGTTTCCAGTTTCAGAGATTTTTGTAGTTCGTTCCAGTCATTGGCAGCAGAGAACTGGAAGGAGAGGCGGCCAAAGAAAGAATTGGTTTTGGGGGTGACTAGAGAGATATACCTGCTGGAGCGTGTGCTACAGGTGGGAGATGCTATGGTGACCAGCGAGCTGAGATAAGGGGGGACTTTACCTAGCAGGGTCTTGTAGATGACATGGAGCCAGTGGGTTTGGCGACGAGTATGAAGCGAGGGCCAGCCAACGAGAGCGTACAGGTCGCAATGGTGGGTAGCATATGGGGCTTTGGTGATAAAACGGATTGCACTGTGATAGACTGCATCCAATTTGTTGAGTAGGGTATTGGAGGCTATTTTGTAAATGACATCGCCAAAGTCGAGGATTGGTAGGATGGTCAGTTTTACAAGGGTATGTTTGGCAGCATGTGTGAAGGATGCTTTGTTGCGAAATAGGAAGCCAATTCTAGATTTAACTTTGGATTGGAGATGTTTGATATGGGTCTGGAAGGAGAGTTTACAGTCTAACCAGACACCTAAGTATTTGTAGTTGTCCACGTATTCTAAGTCAGAGCCGTCCAGAGTAGTGATGTTGGACAGGCGGGTAGGTGCAGGTAGCGATCGGTTGAAGAGCATGCATTTAGTTTTACTTGTATTTAAGAGCAATTGGAGGCCACGGAAGGAGAGTTGTATGGCATTGAAGCTTGCCTGGAGGGTTGTTAACACAGTGTCCAAAGACGGGCCGGAAGTATACAGAATGGTGTCGTCTGCGTAGAGGTGGATCAGGGACTCACCAGCAGCAAGAGCGACCTCATTGATGTATACAGAGAAGAGAGTCGGTCCAAGAATTGAACCCTGTGGCACCCCCATAGAGACTGCCAGAGGTCCGGACAGCAGACCCTCCGATTTGACACACTGAACTCTATCAGAGAAGTAGTTGGTGAACCAGGCGAGGCAATCATTTGAGAAACCAAGGCTGTCGAGTCTGCCGATGAGGATGTGGTGATTGACAGAGTCGAAAGCCTTGGCCAGATCAATGAATACGGCTGCACAGTAATGTTTCTTATCGATGGCGGTTAAGATATCGTTTAGGACCTTGAGCGTGGCTGAGGTGCACCCATGACCAGCTCTGAAACCAGATTGCATAGCAGAGAAGGTATGGTGAGATTCAAAATGGTCGGTAATCTGTTTGTTGACTTGGCTTTCGAAGACCTTAGAAAGGCACGGTAGGATAGATATAGGTCTGTAGCAGTTTGGGTCAAGAGTGTCCCCCCCTTTGAAGAGGGGGATGACCGCAGCTGCATTCCAATCTTTGGGAATCTCAGACGACACGAAAGAGAGGTTGAACAGGCTAGTAATAGGGGTGGCAACAATTTCGGCAGATAATTTTAGAAAGAAAGGGTCCAGATTGTCTAGCCCGGCTGATTTGTAGGGGTCCAGATTTTGCAGCTCTTTCAGAACATCAGCTGAATGGATTTGGGAGAAGGAGAAATGGAGAAGGCTTGGGCGAGTTGCTGTTGGGGGTGCAGTGCTGTAGTCCGGGGTAGGAGTAGCCAGGTGGAAAGCATGGCCAGCCGTAGAAAAATGCTTATTGAAATTCTCAATTATGGTGGATTTATCAGTGGTGACAGTGTTTCCTATCTTCAGTGCAGTGGGCAGCTGGGAGGAGGTGTTCTTATTCTCCATGGACTTTACAGTGTCCCAGAACTTTTTTGAGTTAGTGTTGCAGGAAGCAAATTTCTGCTTAAAAAAGCTAGCCTGGGCTTTTCTAACTGCCTGTGTATAATGGTTTCTAGCTTCCCTGAACAGCTGCATATCACGGGGGCTGTTGGATGCTAATGCAGAACACCATAGGATGTTTTTGTGTTGGTTAAGGGCAGTCAGGTCTGGGGAGAACCAAGGGCTATATCTGTTCCTGGTTCTAAATTTCTTGAATGGGGCATGTTTATTTAAGATGGTTAGGAAGGCATTTTTCAAAAATATCCAGGCATCCTCTACTGACGGGATGAGATCAATATCCTTCCAGGATACCCCGGCCAGGTCGATTAGAAAGGCCTGCTCGCAGAAGTGTTTCAGGGAGCGTTTTACAGTGATGAGTGGAGGTCGTTTGACCGCTGACCCATTACGGATGCAGGCAATGAGGCAGTGATCGCTGAGATCTTGGTTGAAGACAGCAGAGGTGTATTTAGAGGGGAAGTTGGTTAGGATGATATCTATGAGAGTGCCCGTGTTTAAGGCTTTGGGGAGGTACCTGGTAGGTTCATTGATAATTTGTGTGAGATTGAGGGCATCAAGTTTAGATTGTAGGATGGCCGGGGTGTTAAGCATGTTCCAGTTTAGGTCGCCTAGCAGCACGAACTCTGAAGATAGATGGGGGGCAATCAGTTCACATATGGTGTCCAGAGCACAGCTGGGGGCAGAGGGTGGTCTATAGCAGGCGGCAACGGTGAGAGACTTGTTTTTAGAGAGGTGGATTTTTAAAAGTAGAAGTTCAAATTGTTTGGGTACAGACCTGGATAGTAGGACAGAACTCTGCAGGCTATCTTTGCAGTAGATTGCAACACCGCCCCCTTTGGCAGTTCTATCTTGTCTGAAAATGTTGTAGTTTGGAATTAAAATTTCTGAATTTTTGGTGGTCTTCCTAAGCCAGGATTCAGACACAGCTAGAACATCCGGGTTGGCAGAGTGTGCTAAAGCAGTGAATAGAACAAACTTAGGGAGGAGGCTTCTAATGTTAACATGCATGAAACCAAGGCTATTACGGTTACAGAAGTCGTCAAAAGAGAGCGCCTGGGGAATAGGAGTGGAGCTAGGCACTGCAGGGCCTGGATTCACCTCTACATCGCCAGAGGAACATAGGAGGAGTAGAATAAGGGTACGGCTAAAAGCTATGAGAATTGGTCGTCTAGAACGTCTGGAACATAGAGTAAAAGGAGGTTTCTGGGGGCGATAAAATAGCATCAAGGTATAATGTACAGACAAATGTATGGTAGGATGTGAATACAGTGGAGGTAAACCTATGTATTGAGTGATGAAGAGAGAGATATTGTCTCTAGAAACATCATTGAAACCAGGAGATGTCATTGCATGTGTGGGTGGTGGAACTAATAGGTTGGATAAGGTATAGTGAGCAGGACTAGAGGCTCTACAGTGAAATAAGCCAATAAACACTAACCAGAACAGCAATGGACAAGACATATTGACATTAAGGAGAGGCATGCTTAGTAGAGTGATCAAAAGGGTCCAGTGAGTGGAGAGGTTGGTTGGTGATTTAGACAGCTAGCCAGGCCATCGGTAGCAAGCTAGCATAGGATGGAGGTCTGTTATTAGCCACCTCTTGCGTTCCGTCAGTAGATTAGTGGGGTTCCGTGTGGTAGAGGGGATTAATCCAAATCACACAACAACAACAAAAATAAAAACAATAGATATAGTTATAGAGGCCCAAGAAGAAAACATAATAATAATAAAAATAAATAAATTGTCCGATTGTCTATTCAGATAGCAGCCGGTAAGACAGCTAACGGTTAGCAGGCCGCAGATGGGCGTTCAGGTAACGTCGCGACGGAGGAGCCAGACGGATCTCCTTCAGGTAGATAACGTCAGCAGTCCAGTTGTGAAGGCCCGGAGGGGCTCCGCGTAGGCAGTAAAACGGGTCCGGATAGGTGACTGCAGCCCAGGAGTGATTGATGGAACTCGGGAGTGATTGACGGCGCTGGCTAGCTCCGGAATAATTGATGTTTGCTCCGGAATCGACGAAGGCCGATAGTCACACGGATAGCTGACCAGTATGGTCGAAAAAATTGATGAGCTCAAGGCGAGAGTATGGTATGTATGTATGTACTGGTCGAATAATAATAAGGCAGAACAGTTGAAACTGGAGCAGCAGCACGGCCAGGTGGACTGGGGACAGCAAGGAGTCATCATGTCAGGTAGTCCTGGGGCATGGTCCTAGGGCTCAGGTCCTCCGAGAGAGAGAAGGAGAGAATTAGAGAATGCACACTTAGATTCACACAGGACACCGAATAAGACAGGAGAAGTACTCCAGATATAACAAACTGACCCTAGCCCCCCGACACATAAACTACTGCAGCATAAATACTGGAGGCTGAGACAGGAGGGGTCAGGAGACACTGTGGCCCCATCTGAGGACACCCCCGGACAGGGCCAAACAGAAAGGATATAACCCCACCCACTTTGCCAAAGCACAGCTCCCACACCACTAGAGGGATATCTTCAACCACCAACTCCTCACCCCTACCTGGGCTCGAACTGACCTCGCCTTCTGGATGATAGCGGGGTGAACAGGCAGTGGCTCGGGTGGTTGATGTCCTTGATTATCCTTTTGGCCTTCCTATGGCATCGGGTGCTGTAGGTGTCCAGGAGGGTGGGAAGTTTGCCCCCAGTGATGCGTTGGGCAGACCGCACCACCCTTTGGTGGTTATGGGCGGTGCAGTTGCCCTACCAGGCAGTGATACAGCCCAACAGGATGCTCTCAATTGTGCATCTGTAAAAGTTTGTGAGGGTTTTAGGTGTTAAGCCAAATTTCTTTAGACTCCTGAGATTGAAGAGGCGCTGTTGAGCCTTCTTCACCACACGGCCTGTGTGGGTGGATCATTTCAGTTTGTCAGTGATGTGTAAACCGAGGAACTTGAACCTTCCACCTTCTCCACTGCGGTCCCATTGATGTGGATAAGGGGGTGCTCCTTCTGCTGTTTCCGGAAGTCCATGATCATCTCTTTAGTTTTTTAAATGTTGAGTGAGAGGTTATTTTCCTGGCACCACACTCCCAGAGCCCTCACCTCCTCCCTGTAGGCTGTCTCATCGTTGTTGGTAATACTGTTGTATCATCTGCAAACTTGATGATTGTGTTGGAAGTGTGCTTGGCCACACAGTCATGGGTGAACAGGGAGTACAGGAGGGGGCTGAGCACGCACCCTTGTGGGGCCCCAGTGTTGAGGATCAGCAAAAAAAAACTTCACCACCTGGGGTCGACCCGTCAGGAAGTCCAGGACCCAGTTGCACAGGGTGGGGTTCAGAACCAGGGTCTCGAGCTTGATGATGAGCTTGGAGGGTACTATGGTGTTGAATGCTGAGCTATAGTCAATGAACAGCATTCTTACATAGGTATGCCTCTTGTCCAGATGGGACAGGGCAGTGTGGTGGCGATTGCATTGTCTGTGGATCTATTGGGACGGTAAGCAAATTGAAGTGGGTCTAAGGTGGCAGGTAAGGTGGAGGTGATATGATCCTTGACTAGTCTCTCAAAGCACTTCATGATGATAGAGGTGAGTGCTATGGGGCAATAGTCATTTAGTTCAATTACATTTGCTTTGTTAGGTACATGGACAATGGTGGCCATCTTGAAACGTGGGGACAACAGACTGGGATAGGGAGAGATTGAATATATCTGTGAACACACCAGCCAGCTGGTCTACCAGCCGGCTGATCTGCCAGCCAGCTGGTTTGCGCATGCTCTGAGAATGCTGCGTTCTCAGAGCATGTGCAGACCAGCTGGCTGGTGTGTTCACAGATATATTCAATCTCTCCCTATCCCAGTCTGTTGTCCCCACATGCTTCAAGATGGCCATCAGGGCTGGCAGCCTTGTGAGGGTTAACACACTTAAATGTCTTACGTCGGTCACGGAGAAGTCCTTGATAGCGGGCCACGTCGGTGGCACTGTATTATCCTCAAAGCGAGCGAAGAAGGTGTTCAGCCTGTCCGTGAGCAAGACGGTGTCCCCAACATGGCTGGTTTTCCTTTTATAATCTGTTATTGTTTGTAGACCCTGCCACATACATCATGTGTCTGAGCCATTGAACTGGGACTCAACTTTGTCCCTATACCGATGTTTAGCCTGCTTGATTGCTTTGCGGAGGGAATAACTATACTGTTTGTATTCTTCCATATTTTATATTTATTTTCTAAACTTTATTTAACTAGGCAAGTCAGTTAAGAACAAATTCTTACTTACAATGACAGCCTAGGAACAGTGGGTTAACTGCCTTGTTCAGGGGCAGAACGACAAATCTTGACCTTGTCAGCTCGGGGATTCAATCTACCAACCTTTTGGTTGCTGGCCCAACGCGCTAACCACTAGGCTACCTGCCGCCCCAGTCTTCTTGCCCTGCTTAAATGTGGTGGTTCGCGCTTTCAGTTTTGCACGAATGCTCCCATCTATCCACGGTTTCTGGTTGGGGTAGGTTTTAATAGTCACAATGGGTACAACATCTCCTATGCATGCACTTCCTGATAAACTCATTCACCGTATCGGTATATGTGTCAATATTATTTCCTGAAGCTACTCTGAACATATCGCAGTCCACGTGATAAAAACATTCTTGAAGCATGGTTTCCGATTGGTCAGACCAGTGTTGAAATAGTCCTTACCACGGGTGCTTCCTGTTTGAGTGTCTGCCTATAGGAGGGGAGGAGCAAGATGGAATCGTGGTCCGATTTGCTGAATGGAGGGCCGTATATGTATTCTGGAAGGTAGTATAGCAATGGTTGAGGGTTCTAGCAGCGTGAGTACAATAATCAATATGTTGATAGAATTTCGGGAGCCTTTTCCTCAAATTTGCTTTGTTAAAATCCCCAGCTACAATAAATGCAGCCTCAGGATATGTGGTTTCCAGTTTGCATAAAGTACAGTGAAATTCTTTGAGGGCAGTCTTGGTATCCGCTGGGAGGAGACTTACGTTTCTGTATATTATTAGAGTTACACCATAAGTCGTTAATCATAAAATATATACCTCCACCCTTCTTCTTCCCAGAGATATATTTGTTCCTGTTGGCGCAATGTACTGAGAACCCAACTGGCTTTACAGAGTCAGACAGTGTATCTCGAGAGAGCCATGTTTCCGTGAAGGAGAGTATGTTACAATCCCTGGTGTCTCTCTGAAAAGCAACTCTCGCCTTGAGCTCATCAATTTTATTATCCAGAGATTGGACATTAGTGAGTAAAATACTCGGGAGCGGTGGGTGGTGTGCACGCTTACTAAATCATACCAGAAGAACGACTCGAGTACCTCTTCTCCGCCGGTGTTGTTTTGGGTCAGCCTCTGGAATAAGTTAAATTGTTCTGGGGAGAGCAAACAAAGGATCCACTCCAGGGAAGTCGTAATCCTAGTCGTAATGCTGGAAGTTCTGGTTGGTTATCTTCCTGGCTGTATGTAATGACACAAAACAATTCCTGAGCCAATAACGTAAAAAAAATAGTACTAAAACAAACAAAATACTGCAGAGTTGCAGGGTGTTGGCCTGAACTAGGACTAAATAGATTAATAGTGGGATGGGTTTTTTTAAATATATTTTTTTGTGAGTTTACTGTTAGATCGTAGGGTATTTGTTTATTTGTCATGTATTTATTTCAAGCAAAGTATAAGGGGTTTATACTCCAGTCTAGTAGGTGGCGGTATTACAACATTTATTGGATGCCAACCGCTATTAAACCTCATCGAAGAAGAATAAAACGAGGCCTCATCCAATCAGACTAGACCTCAGAAGTGCCGGGGTAAAATGTATGTCCGACTGGAAAACAAATGAGATGAGCACAAAAGAGCGAATACAACTGTCATAACTACTATTTGTGGAACAGGAAAGGATCATTTGCTATCTAGGATTCATGTAAGTTACCCAGCTAATACGCGTTACAACTAGTTATGAACCTGCCGTTGCATGCCACTAGCTTAGCTATAGTTAACTTGCTAAAGTGCTAGCTTGCTTTGTACCTGTAAACGAACTGATTCTTAAATGTGTAATTCATATTAGTGTTAGCTTTGGGACACAATATCGGGAGTCTAATACACAGACTCCCGATGTTGTTGTGGGCAGTCATCAAAGTCAATTATTCTAGGCTTTCCACGCTAGTTAGCCAGCCTAGTTGCTCATCGTGCCAAGGGGGCATGCGCGCGCTGGTTTCGATTCAGCTGTCATTGCGTGGCTGCATGCATCTTGATGCAAGTAGTTCGCAGAAAAGTCACAACTAGGTGAAAACCTATGTACTAGCAATGTCAGTTATTTACGCCGACATTGTGGACAACAGAGCAAAAGGCTCCAAACAGAAAAATGACAATTCACATGCTATGGCAGAATAATAAACACTGACCAGTCCAAAGATACATACGACGCTCAACCGAACAATCAGGTTACATTTTGTGTAATACGCAACTAATTGGTAACGTAAACTCGTACATCGCCTTGGTCCGTACAATTGCCCTTATTTTAGCGCCCCCAAAACGTAATACTTCCAGATCAACTGTAATGTCAATACCATCGCAAAGCACAATGTCTCCCCTTTCCAACATAATCAATTACATGTCCTAAACGCTGCCCGTTTCTGCATAATTCAAGCAGGCAATGAGCCCCGTCGGGTCTTTTTAAAAATGGCGGGTGGGGAAGCGAAACTAATGCTTGATGGTGAGAAGGAGTGATGTTGAGTGGGAAAATTGCTTTTTTTAACTCGATCTGTCCAACTTTATCGCCTCTAAAATGTAAATAAAACATTATAAAGTGTTTTTATATAATGTGTCATTACATACCTATTTGAAGCTTTGTGTCGAATTTGAATCGGGATTTTAGGGCGGTGCTAAAGTGATCTTAGACGTAAGCGGCGGCTTTGAGAATGATGATCGCATGCAATGATGACGCAAAAAATGACTAGGTATCCCCCCTTACACCGTCATTGTCCAGTTCTTGTTTTTAAACGATGAGAGAAGTGCTACACCTGGTGGAAAGATTGTAAGACAGAAATAGTTGCTTTATGCGTGCTGTACATTACGATATGACACGTCCCGATGTAACGGAGGGTCCACTTTTTTTCAACTTTTCTCCAATACTATAGAGGCATTACCATGTCGATCAATGCTTGAATAGAAACCTAGTTCACACCCCCGATTTTGAAGTCAACACAGTCGCTACAGTCCCATTCGTTTTCTTTGTAGCCTCGTTTGAATGTCGCGGTTACGCATATTTGTAAGTTTACGTTATATACAGGGTGAAACTAATGACAGCAAAATCGTCTAAATGTTACTCACAAGCCAGAATGTTTAATAAAATTACATTTGAACTTACTCTACCGGTTGTCCGGTGGTGTTGGTACTTCAGATGGTTGAAATTTGAGACAAAATGTCCACAGGAAAGTATTGTTTACCAGACTTTTTCAAGCACGGGTACTGCAGTAGAAATTTCTGGCATATGCAAAATCATAGTCTTCTATGATATTGGCGATCCCCACAATTTAATGTGCATCCCACAACCTACTATGCGGGATGGAAATATGAGTCCCCCAAAACTGAACTCCCAAAAAAGAAATACAACAACTTCCTGTTAAAAATCAATAAAACAGATCTGAATCCTACAGACTCCAGCGGAACCTGGGAGGGCGGGTCTTCCGCCGCCAGTTCTTCTTGCATGTCTTCCGACGTAAAATCCTTGAGTCCCAAAAACCTTTCTGCCTGCAGCCACAATAATGTGCTGTTTGTTCGACTTCTTTGAGACTTGTGCTGTACAGTTTGACTGGAAATGAACACAACAAAATACACTTGAAAAAAAAATATTATTATTATTATTGTTATTCCACAACAATACAACACGGCAAGAGTAAGTACTACGAGAAAGGTAAATCAACACCCCCCCCCCCCCCCCCCCTAAAAAAAATACATTAAAACAATGGCAAAATACAAATGAGTTAAATTGGAATAGTAATAATAATAATGACTAAATAAGACAAATGACAAGAGATACCAACATATGCACAAAGCAATAAAAACTGTACATTACAGAGACAATAGCTACATTGATCTACAAGCTCACATCCACCAACCTCAATGGAAGTGTTTCCATAGAGTCCCGGAAGGGTTGCCATATTTTCAGAAAGTGGTTGAATTTATTTCTTAAAGCATAGGTAATCGTCTCCATAGGAATACACTTACTCATTTCAGAGAGCCATCTTGTAATTAGGAGAGGGGAATCCGATTTCCATGTCAATGCAACACATTTTCTGGCAAGGGCGATTTTTCTGTAAATTTGATTTTGAAATTATTCCTCAAAATTACATTTGTGAAGTTACCCAGAATGCATATTTCAGGGTCAAGTGGGACAGGGACCTCTATAATAAAGGCCAGGGTGTCACAAACATCATGCCAGAAGGCTTCTCATTTAGTACACTGCCAAGTAGAATGCAAAAAAGCGCCTTCTGTTTTTCCACATCTAAAACACATTTCTGATATTTCAAGGTTATATCTACAAAAATATCTTCAAGGTTATATCTAGGCAAAAAAGTATTTAGTCAGCCACCAATTGTGCAAGTTCTCCCACTTAAAAAGATGAGGCCTGTAATTTTCATCATAGGTACAGTTCAACTATGACAGACAAAATGAGAGAGAAAAAACCCAGAAAATCACATTGTAGGATTTTTAATTTATTTATTTGCATATTATGGTGGAAAATAAGTATTTGGTCAATAACAAAAGTTTCTCAATACTTTGTTATATACCCTTTGTTGGCAATGACAGGTCAAACGTTTTCTGTAAGTCTTCACAAGGTTTTCACACTGTTGCTGGTATTTTGGCCCATTCCTCCATGCAGATCTCCTTTAGAGCAGTGATCTTTTGGGGCTGTTGCTGGGCAACACAGACTTTCAACTCCCTCCAAAGATTTTCTATGGGGTTGAGATCTGTAGACTGGCTAGGCCACTCCAGGACCTTGAAATGCTTCTTACGAAGCCACTCCTTCGTTGCCCGGGCGGTGTGTTTGGGATCATTGTCATGCTGAAAGACCCAACCACGTTTCATCTTCAATGCCCTTGCTGATGGAAGGAGGTTTTCACTCAAAATCTCACGATACATGGCCCCATTCATTCTTTCCTTTACACGGATCAGTCATCCTGGTCCCTTTGCAGAAAAACAGCCCCAAAACATGATGTTTCCACCCCCATGCTTCACAGTAAGTATGGTGTTCATTGGATGCAACTCAGCATTCTTTGTCTTCCAAACACGAGTTGAGTTTTTACCAAAAAGGTCTATTTTGGTTTCATCTGACCATATGACATTCTCCCAACCTTCTTCTGGATCATCCAAATGCTCTCTAGCAAACTTCAGACGGGCCTGGACATGTACTGGCTTAAGCAGGGGGACACGTCTGGCACTGCAGGATTTGAGTCCCTGGCGGCGTAGTGTGTTACTGATGGTAGGCTTTGTTACTTTGGTCCCAGCTCTCTGCAGTTCATTCACTAGGTCCCCCCGTGTGGTTCTGGGATTTTTGCTCACTGTTCTTGTGATCATTTTGACCCCACGGGGTGAGAGAGCTTGCGTGGATCCCCAGATCGAGGGAGATTATCAGTGGTCTTGTATGTCTTCCATTTCTTATTAATTGCTCCCACAGTTGATTTCTTCAAACCAAGCTGCTTACTTATTGCAGATTGTCTTCCCAGCCTGGTGCAGGTCTACAATTTTGTTTCTGGTGTCCTTTGACAGCTCTTTGGTCTTGGTCATAGTGGAGTTTGGAGTGTGCCTGTCTGAGGTTGTGGACAGGTGTCTTTTTTATACTGATAACAAGTTCGAACAGGTGCCATTAATACATACAGGTAATGAGTGGAGGACAGAGGAGCCTCTTAAAGAAGAAGTTACAGGTCTGTGAGAGCCAGAAATCTTGCTTGTTTGTAGGTGACCAAATACTAATTTTCCACCATAATTTGCAAATAAATTCATTAAAAATCCTACAATGTGATATTCCGGTTTTATTTTTCTCATTTTGTCTGTCATATTTGAAGTGCACCTATGATGAAAATTACAGGCACCTCTCATCTTTTTAAGTGGGAGAACTTGCACAATTGGTGGCTGACTAAATACTTTTTTGCCCCACTGTATAAGTCTATATCTAGATTTGATGGTCGCTCACACACTATCTTGGCATAAGTCTGACCATAGACCCTCATCTATTGTAGTATTCAAATCGGATTCCCATCGCTCTCTCGTCTTATGTACATCTAGTTTTGGGCATTGTTGCAATAGCAATGAGTACACTCTGGATTTAAATATATGTGTCATTGTTATCATGGAGTAGTTCTATTTTTGATAGGTTTGGTAAAGTCATCTGAGAGTTTTTTTTAAATGGTAAATAACAAAATAAATGATTATTGGACAACTGGTATTTCTTTTATAGTTGCTCAAATGACATAAGTACCCCATTTATATAACAATATTCTAAATCTGTTATTCCCTTCTCATGCCGCTGTTGAAACATGTTGTTATCCAAGATCATTGACAGGAGTCTGTTTTGCCACCGGGGTGTTTTGGGTGACAAGTCTTGTTTCAGACCAAATAACCAAGATCTTACTAAATTGATGGTACAGGGATTGATAGTTTTTGTTGATGTAGTCTTGGGGTTCCACTTGTACATAATATTACTCCCAACTAGAGGTCAACCGATTAATCGGCATGGCTGTTAAATTAAATTAATTCATAACAATCGGTAATCATCCTTTTTGTACGCGCCGATTATGGCCGATTACATTGTAATCCACGAGGAGACTGTGGCAGGCTGACCACCTGTTACGCAAGTGCAGCATCAAAATTACCTTGTGGCTGCAAGGAGCCAAGGTAAGTTGCTAGCTAGCATTAAACTTACCTTGTAAAAAAACAATCAATCTTCACATAATCACTAGTTAACTACACATGGTTGATGATATTACTAGGTTAACTAGCTTGTTCTGTGTTGCATATAATCAATGTGGTGCCTGTTAATTTATCATCGAATCATAGCCTACTTTAACTTGATGATTTAACAAAAGCGCATTTGCGAACTACCTGCATCAAGATGCATGCAACTACGCAATGACCGCTGAATCGAAACCAGCGCGCACATGCCCCCTTGGCACGATGAGCAACTAGGCTGGCTAGCTAACTAGCGTGGAAAGCCTAGAATAACTGATTTTCATGACTGCCCACAACAACATCGGGAGTCGGTGTATTAGACTCCCGATATTGTGTCCCAGGCTAACAACACTAATACGAATTACATATTTAAGAATCAGTTTGTTTACAGGTACAAAGCAAGCTAGCACTTTAGCAAGCTAACTATAGCTAAGCTAGTGGCATGCAACGGCAGGTTCATAACTAGCTGTAACGCAGTCTGACTGAGCAGTGGTAGGCAGCATCAGGCTCGTAAGCATTCATTCAAACAGCAGCTCTTAGCAATGCTGGGATGCTCAGCGCTGTTTATGACTTCAAGCCTATCAACTCCCGAGATTAGGCTGGCAATACTAAAGTGCCTATAAGAACATCCAATAGTCAAAGGTATATGAAATACAAATGGTATAGAGAGAAATAGTCCTATAATTCCTATAACTACAACCTAAAACTTGTTAACTGGGAATATTAAAGACTCATGTTAAAAGGAACCACCAGCTTTCATATGTTCTCATGTTCTGAGCAAGGCACTTAAACTTTAGCTTTTTTACATGGCACATATTGCACTTTTACTTTCTTCTCCAACACTGTGTTTTTGCATTATTTAAACCAAATTGAACATGTTTCATTATTTATTTGAGACTAAATGGTTTTTATTTATGTATTATATTAAGTTTAAAAAAAGTGAATTGTTCATTCAGTATTGTTGTAATTGTCATTTATTACAAATATATATATAATTGGTATCAGATTTTTTTTGGTCCTCCAATAATCGTTATCAGCTTTGAAAAATCATCAGTCGACCTCTACTCCCAACCTCTACATTAAGAGCAAACATTTCCATCTCAGTCGAAGATGGGGCTGGTTCATTTTCAAATAGTAATGAAATTAATCTAATTTGCGCTCCCCAATAATACATCTTGAAATTTGGTAGGCGTAGACCTCCTAGACTATAATCCCACGTTAATTTGTCCAGGCTCACCCTTGGGGTTTTGCTCTTCCATACAAATTGTCTTATGGTCTTGTTAAAGAAACTCTTGGGTAGGGATATGGGTAAAGATTGAAATAGGTAGAACGTTCGTCTTAATACAGCTAATTCTCCCAAATAATGTGAGAGTCAGATCTGTCCATCTATTCAAGTCATCCACCACCTTCTGAACCAAGACAGAGTAGTTAAGCTTGTTCAAATTTCTTAAGCCATTATCTACTTTAATTCCTAGACATTTGAACCCCTGTGGCAACCATCTGAAGGGACCCATTCGTTCACAGATGCTATAGTCAAAGCGAGTCAGTGGAAGCATTTCACTTTTGTCCATGTTGACTTTGTAACCTGATATAGAGCTAGCTGTATGTACCCCAAAGCGTCTGTAGTTTTGATGGGTCGGGTCAGAGAGGAACAAAATAATGTAGTTTGCGAACAATGCGATCCTATGCGTTATCTGGCCCACCTGAAAGCCCTTTATGCCAGGATCTGTTCTTATGGCCTGCGCCAGAGGTTCAATGGCTAGCACAAAAAGGAATGGGGAAAGTGAACAGCCCTGTCTACTACCTCTAAAGATTGGGAATGTGGCTGACATCATGCCATTAGTTTTGCGATTTATAGTATAAAGTCTTAGCCCAGTTGACAAACAAAGGACCAAAGTTAAATTTAGCAAGTACCTTGAATAGGTATGGCCACTCCAGCCTATCAAAGGCCTTTTCAGCATCTAGAAATACTGCTATACTAGGATCGGTCCTCACACTGGCCATGTGAATTACATTGAATAACCTTCGCAATTATTGGTGGAGGATCTTTTCTGTATGAAGCCTGTTTGATCGGTATTAATCAGGTTGGCCAAATATGGTCCTAATCTATTAGCCATCGCCTTAGAAATCGATTTATAGTCATCATTGAGGAGCGAGATCGGCCTATAGGAAGAGCATTGTAGAGGATCTTTATTTTTGTATGTGTAACTGTTATAATAGCCGTGGAAAAGGAGTCCAGTAGGCTCTGCATCTCAGCTGCTAAAGTTAGAACATCCATCGAGTGGAATAAGCAAATCCTTAACTCCTTAAAGCCATCGTCTCCTGGTGATTTGCTGGATTGTAGCGAAGAAATTGCCTTTTCAAGTTCTGTGAAGGGGCGATCTAGTTAGTTTTGGTCTTCCTGTGTGAGGTACGGTAGATCAATAGTAGACAGAAATGTGTCTCATTGCTGGTTCCGTTCCTATCAGAAGTGTATAACTTAGAAAAGTATTGTTTAAATTAATCATTATCTTCCGGGTTGTGAGACACTTGACCGTTCTCTATTTCAATAGAGTTGATGGTTCTCAAATTCTCAGCTTTTCTGTCAGGCCAATACTTTGTGTGTGTTCTCCCCCAATTCATAATGTCTTTGCCTAGTTCTAAGAATAGCCTTTTCAGTTTTGTTATTATATTTTTGTTTTTTATTCACCAATGAGCGAGCGGTATGTTTCTTTAGAGACACATTTTTGGTGTTCTTTTTGTATTAATAAGATTTCATTCTCTAATTCATTCAATTCAGCAGTGCATTTCCTTTTAGGACCTTTGGTATAGGAAATGATTTGACCCCTAAGAAAGGCCTTTTGTGTATCCCAGAGTACAAAACTATTGGGAGAGGACAGTTTGTTTCACAGACAAACATAATTTGGTCTGATAAATTGACAAAATTCTGCCTGTTTCAAAAGAGTTGGGTTTAGGCACCATCTATAAGTCCCTTGAACTCTGCCTGGCATCCAAACAGAAAGTGTGAGGGGAGAATGATCTGAGATAGTTCTGGATAAATACTCAGTTTCCACAACTATGGGTTACCTGTGCTGATAGGAGAAAATAATCAATCCGGGTATAAGAGTTAGGTGGGCAAGAGTAGAATGAGTAATCCCTATCTTGTGGGTGAAGCTGTCTCCCTATGTCTTTCATAAATGATAGTGCATTTGGCGGACTTAGTCAATGAGGTTGCTTTAGTTGAGGATCTATCCAGAAACGTGTCCAGACAAAAATGAAAGTCACCCCAAACGAAGTGTTCCCTGAAATTCCGCTACCTTGAGGAATATATCTTGAATAAAAGTACAATCATAATTAGGTGCATATGCATTAAGCAAGGTCCAATATTCAGAATGCATTCTGCCATGGACCCCTACATAACATCCCAGTGGATCAAAAATTGTTTTCGTAACACAGAGTAAATTCTTATTAATCAACACAGCTACTCCCGGTGTCTTTGTGTTTTATGAAGAGGCAAAGACCTGTCCTACCCATTCACACTCTAGCCTTTTATGTTCTGCCCCTGTTAGATGTGTTTCGGTCTTTAGCTTTTTCAAGTACATACATGTAAGGACTCGTTTACATTTATGACAGGACCTTTCAGTCCATTGACGTTTAATGATGTATGATTTACTATCTTAGCCATATTGTTCACTCACTCCTGACATTTACATTCATGTCCAATAAAGGGGTGGGATATTCTATTGCCTATTTTTGGTGAGCCTGTAGTCAAACACATATTATAGAGCTAAGGTCTCTCACAAAATAGTACTGTAATAAAAACAAACAATTCCCCTCCGCCCCCCATTGTTCTTGAACGTGCCCAGCACAAACCCCACCTGTAGTGGAGCTATGCACCCAGTGTCGCAATTTCAATTTCTAACATTAAGGCAAACATGAACATGGAGCTTGAGCCCAGTAAATTAACAAATGTAGAATTCTTCACCCATCCTTATATGGTGCAACACACCTAACGCTGCCATGTCCGGGAGTAAAAATATAAGACGTCATGACTTAGCCATATAAAAGGTCTAACAAATAATAATATTGACGCCTCTGAGGACCATGCCTGTCCCAAATAACAACTTATAAACAATGTCACTCTGGAAAAAAAACTAAAATGTTTGTTTTACATGGGTTTTGGGACCTTACCTCATTGATCTGTCAGTAAACTATAGCTTAATCCAGCAAAGCAGTCCTACCGGTTATGTAAGTAATAAGGCATGCTAGTGGGACACAGCACAGCTAGCAGTGAAATTAACCGAGTCCGTTATCCAATCAACCATGTCCTGAGCCGGTCGCCTGTAGTCTGCGGAGAAAAGTTGCGACATCTTTGGGCGTTTGGAAGAATCTTCTCTGTCCGCCATGTATGATTCTCATCATTGTAGGTTGAAGCAGCGCAAATGGAATGTCTTGGAGTAAGTCATTGTTTTCATCTGTTCGTATTCCTTCCTGCTTTTGACCATCCCGGGACTCCTGTCTGGAAATAATTTTATCTCTTCCCAGTTGTGTAGGATGTTTGACCGCGGTTCTGAGAACTTTCTCTCTGTCCTGGTACCTCAGGAACTGAACGAGGAAGGATCGTGGGTTCTGATCTGTGGATGGGCGAGTGACCTGTGTCCGTTCGATAACCAGGGGTTCAGCAAAATTATTCTTTGCCCAGTAGGGAGGGGATAATGGCAGCAGAGAAATCAATGGGGTCTCTCCCCCCACGGAGGCCGATAATTCTAATGTTACTTCGCCTACTGTAGTTTTCCAAATGGTCGACCTTATTCATCAGGTATTCGTTGTTTTTGTGCAGTTTCTGTAGTTCTTTCCCCATTCCCTCTAGCTTGTCCTCAGCAATGCTGATGCGCTCTTTAGCTTCTTCCATTCGTGATCCTAGCGTGTTGATAGTTGTTGTCAAACCTGAGATGGAGTTTTTTTTTTTTCAGCCAACTGTGCTGAGATGGAGTAGCTGAACTCGGTTGTTTTCAAGTTAAATTGTGTTGTGAGGGAGTCATTGCCTTCTTTGATCACTTTGAGGATGTGAGCTAGCCTAACTTCTTCCTGAGGTGTCATGGTGATATCTTGGGTTTCCGAGGAGGCCATGGTCAGAGGTTCTTTTTCCATTGTTTCTTGGTCTGTTTTGGTGCTTCCCTTTCCTTTTTATCTCATGGGCATAGCACCACTCTTGGCTACAATGTAGTAATCAGTATGGATAAAGTTATCAAGTTTTAGGATAAGTTTGTTTAAAGATTTATCTGGAGTTCTCGGTCACGCTTCTTTCTAGCTTTGCTGCATCACGTAATCCCCCAAAATACACCCTTTTAACACACCTTTTGTCTGGCAGTAAACATTTACTACAGGCTGTTGTGTATCTACTAGCATCACTTGTTTTCTCAATTTTTCACCTCCACATAGGATATTTGATTGAGCGCTCTAACTTTTGCCGCCTCAATTTCCTTCACCCTTGCAAGGCACTCCGGATCATGATCTCCACCACAATTGCAACAACGTTGTCCTTCTACACTCCGTTCTTCAGTATACTCTGTCTACACACACTTGAAACATGGCCAAATCCTTTACAATTCTTACACTGCAGTGGTTTGGGGTGAATGCTCTTACGGCATATCTTACATATCCAAGCTTCACATGCGTAGGTATTTGCTCTTTATCAAAAAACAACAGGACCGACAGACTTTCTTCTTTTCTCCATTCACCCAGCAGGTCAGACGCTGGGCACAAACCACACCAGGAATTCTCTTCAGGTATTCAACGGGTGCTCTACTACAAAGTTCCAAATGCCAAACTAATGTTTTCTGGATTCTTTTGAGGCCCACTGCAATCTTCCTCTGCTCTTCAGAAATACAAATAATCAAAATAAGACCACTCCTGGCCACTCTGAAAGACTCTTTTCCAAGCACATACTTCACCATTTAACACCTCAAACAGGTTTCCCACATATGCATTCTTACTCAACAGACACATCCCAAAAAGAAGCGATTCATTACTATTTACACACGTATCCTCCACTCCAATTTTAGGCAATTTCCTTTTTGTTCCAGTTTGCAATATTACTGTTGTCCATTCAGAACATTCGTCTTCACCAAATTTACTCGACGCGCTGCTTAATTCGAACTCAGCATCCACTTCCGCCATCTTCCCACTTCAACGTTCTGTGCAAAATCAAATGCTTACATACTTCAGTTAATTTGCATGCACTTCAGTCTTGTGCACATGCCTTCGGTCATGAGCAAACTCATGTCTGAAGTCTGCAGGTATTTATACTAAACCAATATATGAACGCAACTATTTCAACGATTTTACTGTGTTCTAGTTCCTAATAAGGAAATTAGTAAATTGTCTAAAACTCATTAGGCCTTAATCTATACATTTCAAATGACTGGGCAGGGGCACAGCCATGGGTGGGCCTGGGAGGGCATAGGCCCACACACTGGGGAGCTAGGCCCAGCCAATCAGAATGAGATTTTCCCCACAAAAGGACTTTATTACAGACATAAATACTCCTCCGTTTCATCGGGTGTCTGGTCTCAGACGATCCCACAGGTGAAGAAGCCGGATGTGTGGAGGTCCTGGGCTGGTGTGGTTCTACGTGGTCTGTGGTTGTGAAGCTGGTTGGACATACTGCCAAATGTTCTAAAATGACTGGTGGTGGCTTATGGTAGAGAAATACAATTTTTATTCTCTGGCAACAGCTCTGGTGGACATTCCTGCAGTCAGCTTGTCAATTGCATGCTACCTCAACTTGACACCTGTGGCATTGTGTTATGTGACAAAACTGCACATTTTAGGGTGGCCTTTTATTGTCCCCAGCACAAGGCGCACCTGTTTAATGATGCTGTTTAATCAGCTTCTTGATATGCCACACCTGTCAGGTGGATGGGTTATCTTGGCAAAGGATTTTGCACAACAACTCTAAATGCAATCGTGTGTTAAACAGTTTTGTAAAATAGTCATTTTTATTTCTCAACTGGTAATTGAACTGCACATCCCATTCAACATTCAAGTGCATAGGCAACAAGCTATCAGTGCGTCACCCACCACTACACAATGCGAGCTGGAGGCATTATGTATTCCGAAACCTGAATGTTTTCTTTCACATTATGAGCCATGTCTTACCTTGCTTCAAAGTAGCCTATAGGCAAAATCTGACCATGGAAACTTGGAGGCAATTCTTCAAAGGAGGTACATGAGTTTCAAGTTTGGGGAGGAATACAATTTATCCTACCATTCTGCGTGCCAGTTGATTTTCATATGCACATTTTTGTGGAACAGTTTCATATTGCTTTTGTTTCTCAATCATTTTCACATGGTTAATGATAAAAATCTGTTTTCATGTTATGAAAATCTAAAAGTTAAAGTCAACTAATGCGAGATCACCAGCCTCTGCCATACGGACACATTGATACACCGTGATCCATTGGCGGCTAAAGAAATAAGCTCATGGAACTCAGGCCTACTACTGCATTGGTCTATAGGCTATAACGTCCATTGTTCTGTCACACAGTGGATTGGTTATTATAGAGGGGGATTGTTGGAAAGTTTTTCAAATAGTCGTGAGAAACTTTAGTTTTAATATATTGTCATTCACAATGGATGTTAAAAAGAAACACTTTCCTACATTTCTGCACGGCAGGCCAAGGTACTTCTATGCTTGCTCAGGCGTGTGCACTCCCTCAACATTATCAGAACTCGCTCGACATTATCAGGACAGAGAAACAATGAAACAAGGAATGCGTAAGAATTGGCGGGAGACAGCTGAGCGATTCTGGAGAGAGACTCACTTATTTTGCCACACCTCCCCTTGTCACAACATTTTACTCAAGACACATCTTCACACGTTAGATGCCTTTCACTGACATTTGCAACTCAATCAGATAGGCCTATTGCCACCCGCCCTGCCCAAATTGCAGGCTTCCCAAATAAGCATAGGCTTACGAGCTTGTGATTTGAAACAATCCACATAATTTTTTTAATAGAAGTTAATGATCCTCGATTCCTCTGTGGCTCAGTCATGCTTTCTGGTGAAGTATTTTGAATTATTTTATTTATTGCTTTATAGGCAGGAGTAACTTTTATATAATTTTGACATTCATTTCCATTTACTTCCTTATTGGACCCACCATTATGCCATTTATCTCCTGTTCTATTGGTGCTCATATCAACTTTCTTTCGTTGTCCAGAACCCAAAGGCACAATCCTGGTTGTTGCATCTTTAGAATCCCCCTCTTTCTAAGTTTCTAACAGATTTTAATCTCTGTCACGTATGAAACTGCTATCAGGTGCGCAGGTTTAGAATGGTGTTTTCCTGCGAATTGCATTTCAAATCAAATCAAATTTTATTTGTCACATACACATGGTTAGCAGATGTTAATGCGAGTGTAGCGAAATGCTTGTGCTTCTAGTTCCGACAATGCAGTAATAACGAACAAGTAATCTAACTAACAATTCCAAAAATCTACTGTCTTATACACAGTGTAAGGGGATAAAGAATATGTACATAAGGATATATGAATGAGTGACGGTACAGAGCAGCATAGGCAAGATACAGTAGATGATATAGAGTACAGTATATACATATGAGATGAGTATGTAAACAAAGTGGCATAGTTAAAGTGGCTAGTGATACATGTATTACATAAGGATGCAGTCGATGATATAGAGTACAGTATATACGTATGCATATGAGATGAATAATGTAGGGTAAGTAACATTATATAAGGTAGCATTGTTTAAAGTGGCTAGTGATATATTTACATTTCCCATCAATTCCCATTATTAAAGTGGCTGGAGTTGAGTCAGTGTCATTGACAGTGTGTTGGCGGCAGCCACTCAATGTTAGTGGTGGCTGTTTAACAGTCTGATGGCCTTGAGATAGAAGCTGTTTTTCAGTATCTCGGTCCCAGCTTTGATGCACCTGTACTGACCTCGCCTTCTGGATGATAGCGGGGTGAACAGGCAGTGGCTCGGGTGGTTGATGTCCTTGATGATCTTTATGGCCTTCCTGTAGCATCGGGTGGTGTAGGTGTCCTGGAGGGCAGGTAGTTTGCCCCCGGTGATGCGTTGTGCAGACCTCACTACCCTCTGGAGAGCCTTACGGTTGAGGGCGGTGCAGTTGCCATACCAGGCGGTGATACAGCCCGCCAGGATGCTCTCGATTGTGCATCTGTAGAAGTTTGTGAGTGCTTTTGGTGACAAGCCGAATTTCTTCAGCCTCCTGAGGTTGAAGAGGCGCTGCTGCGCCTTCTTCACGATGCTGTCTGTGTGAGTGGACCAATTCAGTTTGTCTGTGATGTGTATGCCGAGGAACTTAACTTGCTACCCTCTCCACTACTGTTCCATCGATGTGGATAGGGGGGTGTTCCCTCTGCTGTTTCCTGAAGTCCACAATCATCTCCTTAGTTTTGTTGACGTTGAGTGTGAGGTTATTTTCCTGACACCACACTCCGAGGGCCCTCACCTCCTCCCTGTAGGCCGTCTCGTCGTTGTTGGTAATCAAGCCTACCACTGTTGTGTCGTCCGCAAACTTGATGATTGAGTTGGAGGCGTGTGTGGCCACGCAGTCGTGGGTGAACAGGGAGTACAGGAGAGGGCTCAGAACGCACCCTTGTGGGGCCCCAGTGTTGAGGATCAGCGGGGAGGAGATGTTGTTGCCTACCCTCACCACCTGGGGGCGGCCCGTCAGGTGGTTTGGTAAGTGTTTGAAAATAGTCCAAATGGGATTCATGTCATTCTGAGCACCGTGGATGGATGCCCTAATGGGTTATGCACCCAATGCATATGCTTACATTTCTCAAAGGGCCAGTAAATTAAAATCTTCCTGGTCACATTGTCCAGCGCCACATCTTCCTAATGGAAACTCTGGTACAGGTGCTCTAAAAAGTTGGATTAACAATACTTTCCTGTGGATTATTTGTCTCAAATTAAAAGCAGCTGAAGGACAAACCGCACAGACAAGCGGTAGAGTAAGTTCAAGTGTAATTTAATTCAAAATTCTGTGTTGTAAGGAAAAAAAAATTGCAGGCGGCATTCTGCCTTCTTCCTACAGTTTTTAGCCATTAGCTTAGCCCACGATCACCTCATGTGAACTACAATCCCGACGCTGTGTTTCAACATTTACAAAACATCAATAATCATCACTTGCGATACAACTTTCGTAACATTTAAAAATATCTACTTTTAAAAAAATTAACCAGATCAGCCAGTTGAGAACAAGTTCTCATTTACAACTGACCTGGCCAAGATCAAGCAAAGCAGTGCGACACAAACAATACAGTTACACATGGGATAAACAAACGTACAATAACACAATAGAAAAATCTATATACAGTGTTTACAAATGTAGTAACATTAGGAAGGTAAGGCAATAAATAGGCCACAGTGGCGAAATAATTAGAATTTAGCATTAATACTGGAGTGATAGATGTGCAGAAGATGAATGTGGAAGTAGAGATACTGTGGTGCAAAATAAATAAATAACAATATGGGATGAGGTAGATTGGATGGACTATTTACAGATGGGCTGTGTACAGGTGCAATGATCGGTAAGCTGCTCTGACAGCTGATACTTAAAGTTAGTGAGGGAGATATAGGACTCAAGCTTCAGTGATTTTTGCAATTCGTTCCAGTCATTGGCAGCAGAGAACTGGAAGGAAAGGCGGCCAAAGGGGGAATAGGCTTTGGGGGTGACCAGTGAAATATACCGCTGGAGCGCGTGCTACGGGTGGGTGCTGCTATGGTGACCAGTGAGCTGAGATAAGGCGGGACTTTATCTAGCAAAGACTTATAGATTACCTGGAGCCAGTGGGTTTGGCGACGAATATAAAGCCAACGAGAGCATACAGGTCGCAGTGGTGGGTAGTATATGGGGCTTTGGTGACAAAACGGATGGCACTGTGATAGACTACATCCAATTTGCTGAGTAGAGTGTTAGAGGCTATTTTGTAAATGACATCGCCGAAGGATCAAGGATCGATAGGATGTTCAGTTTTACTAGGGTATGTTTGGCAGCATGAGTGAAGCATGCTTTGTTGTGTATGGCCCTTTTTATCAATGAGAGAAAGAACCCTTCAAAAAAAAAATACACTTACTGTAGCAGTTTTGCACCAATCCATACAGCTATGGAGCATCCATCTGACGAAACTACGCTTCCCGAGTTCCGCTTACCCACAGGTGTTCGGAGCATACAAGATGGCTAATTATCACAGGTGGTTGCCTCTTGTAACATGGAGATAGGTCCGTGTGGGAACACTAACCTATCAAGGGGTATATCAATTTAACTTTTATTTTTAACTTTTTTCTCGTGATATGAAAGATAAGGTCCTTATGCTTCCAAAACTGTACCGCAAGTGACACGTGTTAATGTTCAGATTTGAGCGTAGGGGCTCTTAACAAAACTCCCCCGTACAGAACACGCCTTCGTCCATGACTCTTTTGTGTAATGTAATGGAACTAAGAGTCATGATCAAGGGCTCAGGCTGTATAAACCAATGAATTGTGTATCTAAATTTGCTGCAACCACCGTCCAATCAACAATAACATTACATGCACTGACATTACGTACTGTGTATTTGGAAAGTATTCTTCCCACATTTTGTTACGTTACAGCCTTATTCTCAAATTGATGGGGGAAAAAATATTTTATGAATCTACACACACTACCTCATAACGACAAAGCAAAAACAGGTTTTAAAAAATGTTTGCAAATGTATAAAAAAAAATGAAATATTCTATTTACATAACCTGTACTCAGTACTTTGTTGAAGCACCGTTGGCAGCAAGTACAGCCTCGAGTATGACACTACAAGTTTGGCACACCTGTATATGGGGAGTTTCTCCCATTCTTCTCTACAGATCCTCTCAAACTCTGTCAGGTTGGATTAGGAGCATCGCTGCACAGCTATTTTCAGGTGTCTCCTGAGATGTTTGATTGGGTTCAAGTCCAGGCTCTGGCTGGGGCACTCAATGACGTTCGGAGACTTGTCCCGAAGCCACTCCCGTGTTGTCTTGGCTGTGTGCTTAGGGTCATTGTCCTGTTGGAAGGTGAACCTTCGCCCCAGTCTGAAGTCCTGAGCGCTCTGGAGCAGGTTTTCATCAAGGATCTCTCTGTACTTTGCTCTGTTCATCTTTCCCTCAATTCTGACTCCCAGTCCCTAGCGCTGAAAACATCCCCACAGCATGATGCTGCCACCAATATGCTTCACCGTAGTGATTGTGTTAGGTTTCCTCCAGACATGACGCTTGGCATTCAGGCCGAAGAGTTCAATCTTGGTTTCATCAGACCAGCGAATCTTGTTTCTCATGGTCTGTGAGTCCTTTAGGTGCCTTTTGGCAAACTTCAAGCAGGCTGTCATGTGCCTTTTACTGAGGAGTGGCTTCCATCTAGCCACTCTACCATAAAAGCTTGATTGGTGGAGTTCTGAAGAGATGGTTGTCCTTCTGAAAGGTTCTCCCACCTCCACAGAGGAAATCTGGAGCTCTGTCAGAGTCACCATTGGGTTCTTGGTCACCTCCCTGACCAAGGCCCTTCTCTCCCAATTGCTCAGTTTGGCCGGGGGAGCAAGCTCTAGAAAGAGTCTTGGTGGTTCCAAACTTATTCCATTTAAGAATGATGGGAGGCCACTGTTTTTGGGGACCTTAAATCCTGCAGGAAATGTTTTGTTACCCTTCCCCAGATCTGTGCCTCAACACAATCCTGTCTTGGCGCTCTATGGACAATTCCTTCGACCTCATGGCTTTTTTTTTGCTCTGACATGCTCTTTCAATTGTGGGACCTTATGTAGACAGCTGTGTGCCTTTCCAAATCATGTCCAATCAATTGAATTTACCACAGGTGGACTCCAAGTAGTAGAAACATCTCAAGGATGAACACTGTAAAAACGATGCACCTGATCTCAATTTTTAGTCTCATAGCAAAGTGTCTGAATACTTATGTAAATAATGTATTTCTGTTTTTTATTTTGAAAACATTTGCAAAAATGTCTAAGAACCTGTTTTCAATTTGTCGTCATGGGGAATTGTCTGTAGATTGTTTAGGAACATTTTCTATTTAGTCCATTAGAATAAGGCTGTAACGTAACATAATGTGGAAAAGTCTGAATACTTTCCGACTGCACTGTAACACACTATCATGTGATTCAATCTGTTAAAGCCATAAAGACTGCATGTAATTTAATCCAGAATAGTCATTGGTTTTTAACCCAGCCATTCTGTCCCTTAACTTCTAGTGGTTGCCATGGAAGCGGAGGGCTTTGGAGAGCTCCTGCAGCAGGCAGAGCAGCTTGCAGCGGAAACTGAGGCTGTGTCTGAGCTTCCCCATGTTGAGAGGAACCTTCAGGAGATCCAGCAGGCTGGAGAGAGGCTACGTTCCCGCACCTTAACCCGAACGTCGCAAGACGCTGCTGACGTAAAAGCGTATGTTCTCTCTTGTGTATCAGTCAGTCACAGATATTTATTTTATTTTAGAGATGACCCACACATTGAAATCACATGTGACGTGTAGGCCAGTTCCCTTTTTCTAGTAATATCTCATTATTTCCCCTGTAATGAATGAGGCTGATGGTAGTAAGATGTTGAAGTCATCTGCACAAAAGCTTATCATTGGTTATTTTTCAGATGTCAATATATCTGACTGCGTTTGGACTACTTGCAATTATGTGATCTTGTCACTATAGCGTGTGAAATAGAGGATAGATATGTTTCATCAGTATTTGTACTCTTGGACACCCAGTTTATTGGAGCTTTTCTGTTATGGGCGATGTCTTTAAGAACTTATTTATGATGGCAGGTTAATGCTGCTCCCCACATTTCACTGGCATATGAAACGCAGTGTAGCTTTTTTATGTTCTGCATTGCAGTGAACTTACTTTATGCTCCTCATGCCCTCTAGAGCAGTGGTTTTCAAACTTTTTATAGTCCTGTACCCCCTTTAAACATTGAAACTCCAGCTGCGTACCCCCTCTAGCACCAGAGTTGGCTCACTCTCAAATGTTGTTTTTTTTGCCATCATTGTAAGCCTGTCTCTCACACACACACACACACACACACACACACACACACACACACACTATACGATACATTTATTCAACATAAGAATGAGTTTGAGTTTTTGTCACAACCCGGCTCGTGGTAAGTGACAAATAGCTCTTCTAGGACCAGGGCACGAGTAATAATAATCAATAATTTAGCCCTTTTATTTAGCCATCTTACATATAAAAACGTATTTGTTCATCAAAAATGGTTAACAACTCAACACAGGTTAATGAGAACCGTGTGCTTGAAGTGATGCACATAACTCTGCAATGGGTTGTATTGGAGAGGCTCTGTCTTAAATCCTTATCCACAAACAGTCTGTGCTTGTATTTAGTTTTCATGCTAGTGAGGCCCGAGAATCCACTCTCACATAGGTACGTGTTTGCAAAGGGCATCAGTGTCTTAACAGCACAATTTGCCAAGGCAGGATACACTATCCTGATTAAATACTATTTTCACAGAACCGTCTCTCTTGTTCAGATATCGGTAAGTGGACTGGAGGCAAGGCATGAAAGGGATAACGAATCCAGTTGTTTGTGTCATCTGTTTTGGGAAAGTACCTGTGTAATTGCTCACCCAACTCACTCATGTGCTTCGCTATATCACATTGTCTGTAAGCTTGAGTTAATTTGCACACAAAAAAATCATACAATGATGGAAATACATGTTTGTTTTCCTTGTTAATGCAGACAGAGAAGAGCTCCAACTTCTTAATCATAGTCTCAATTTTGTCCCGCACATTAAATCTAGTTAAGGAGAGTCCCTGTATTCCTAGATTCAGATCATTCAGGTGAGGAAAAAACATCACCCAGATAGGCCAGTCATGTGAGAAACTTGTCATCATGCAAGCGGTTAGACAAGTTAAAATTAAAGAACACATTAAGCTTGTCTCTCAATTTAACAAACCTGTCAATACTCTGCCCCTTGATAACCATCGCACTTCTGTATGTTATAAAAGTGTTACATGGTCGCTGCCCATATCATTGCATAGTGCAGAAAATACATGAGAGTTCAGGGGCCTTGCTTTAACCATTTTCACTGTAGTGTCCAAAACGTCTTTCAAGCTGTCAGGCATTCCTTTGGCAGCAAGAGCCTCTCTGTAGATGCTGCAGTGTACCCATGTGGTGTCGGGAGCAACTGCTTGCACGCACGTTACCACTCCACTATGTCTCCCTGTCATGGCTTTTGCACCATCAGTACAGATACAAACATGAGTAGCAGCTATGTTTGGCTACACACGGACCGTTAGTGGAATTCCCGCGAGAGAGTAATGGTTAATGTGATTGGATGTTAATTATTTGACTAGGCTACCTGTATTTGACATTGTGTTGTTATTTTGCTGAACATCTAGATGGTTTAATTTTATTTTTGACAGTGAAACTAGGCTACCCAGGAAAAGAAAACTCACCCACATCTATAGCCCCGTTGGAAAATATAAATGAACTGTTTTTTAAAATGTGAAGCAAAAAATGAATTAGTAAAATGTGAATCACATTTTTATTTGGCGTACCCCAGTTTGGGAATACCTGCTCTAGAGGATACTATACTGAACAAACACAATCTACTCTTCCTCTGTTCCCTGTAGCTCTATCCTCCTAGGTTCCAGAGGCCTGGACATATTCCACATCTCCCAGCGTCTGGAGAGCTTGAGTGCTGCCACCACCTTTGAACCTCTGGAGCCAGTGAAAGACACTGACATCCAGGTATTCATTTCAGACTGTCTCTACGAGTGTGTGGCTACTTTTACATCCACACCTGTTCTCTGGTATGTCACAACCTTCTCTTCTGCGTTTTTCAGAGGCAAAGGCAGCCGGGCAAGTGATGGTAATGAATGTTTTTGAGTTGGTAATGATGCTTTAGTCAAACTGGCAGTTTCATATCTGGTTCTGTTAATGTCACAGCTGAGGTTTACTGCGTAATGATTTTTTTATGCTAATAGGAAACAAGCTGACGGATTCTGTTGGAGGATCATTGCAGTTTCTTATTTTTGGAAGTATTAGAAATGTGTGTCTAGGAAAAGATGTCTGACGTGGATTGTGTCCAAATCTTTACTCATCATTCTGTATATCAAACCCACTGCCTGAAGTGCTGAGAGTTTGCAATTCAAACGCATGCACAAAAGTTAACCCAACGTCCTTTGATTGGATTTGAATTGTCTTTGGTAGATGTCTATGTGATTTACATGTGGGGGTATTGAACTGTCTCTGGTACAGTTGAAGTCTGAAGTTTATATACACCTTAGCCAAATACATTTAAACTCAGTTTTTCACAATTCCTGGTATTTAATCTCACATTTAATCATTTAACTTCGTAACTGATGTCTTGATGTTGGTTCAAAATATCCACAAAATGTTCTTACCTCATGATGCTATCTATTTTGTGAAGTGCACCAGTCCCTCCTGCAGCAAAGCACCCCCATAACATGATGCTGCCACCCCTGTGCTTCACGGTTGGGATGGTGTTCTTCAGCTTGCAAGCCACCCCCTTTTTCTTCCAAACCTAACAATGGTCATTATGGCCAAACAGTTCTATTTTTGTTTCATCAGAGGACATTTCTCCAAAAAGTACGATCTTTGTCCCCACGTGCAGTTGCAGACTGTAGTCTGGCTTTTTTTATGGTGGTTTTGGAGCAGTGGCTTCTTCCTTGCTGAGCGGCCTTTCAGGTTATGTCGATATAGGACTCGTTTTTACTGTGGATATAGATACTTTTGTACCCGTTTCCTCCAGCATCTTCACAAGGTCCTTTGCTGTTGTTCTGGGATTGATTTGCACTTTTTTGCACCAAAGTACGTTCATCTCTAGGAGACAACACATCTCCTTCCTGAGCGGTATGGCGGCTGCGTGGTCCCATGGTGTTTATACTTGCATACTATTGTTTGTACAGATGAACGTGGTATCTTCAGACATTTTGGAAATGGCTCCCAAGGATGAACCAGACTTGTGGTGGTCTCACTTTTTTTCTGAGGTCTTGGCTGATTTCTTCTGATTTTCCCATGATGTCAAGTAAAGAGGCACTGAGTTTGAAGGTAGGCCTTGAAATACATCCACAGGTACACCTCCAATTGACTCAAATGATGTCAATTAGCCTATCAGAAGCTTCTATAGCCATGACATTTTCAGAATTTTTCCAAGCTCTTTAAAGGCACAGTCAATTTAGCGTATGTAAACTTCTGACCCACTGGAATTGTGATTCAGTTAAATAATCTGTCTGTAAACAACTGTTGGAAAAATTACTTGAGTCATGCAAAAAGTAGATGTCCTAACTGACTTGCCAAAACTATAGTTTGCTAAAACTTCTTCGGGATAGCCCCCTTTTTTCCCTCAATTTTCACCTAAAGGACATACCCAAATCTAACTGCCTGTAGCTCAGGCCCCGAAGCAAGGATATGCATATTCTTGTTACCATTTTAAAAGGAAACACATGGAAGTTTGTGAATTGAATGTAGAAGAATATAACACACTAGATCTGATAGAAGAAAATACAAATAATTAACCAACTCTGTTTTTTTACCACCATCTTTGAAATGCAAGGGGAAAGGCCACTGTTATAGCCATCACTCTTGTTGTAATTCCGATGGTGTCCACAAGACAGCAGCAGTGTGTGTGCAAAGTTTCAGATGGATAACTTGGAGTATGAGTGATCCTCAAGACTTTTAGTGTGAAGTCCCCAGGTTCATTTGGGCAAATTGTGAAAAAGACATTCCTATTCCATTTTTCTGCAAGAATATCGTCAAATCTGTTTACTTGGACTTTGCTTAGCTTTTCAAGTATTAGTAGCCATATTATAAGTTCAACATTTGCAAAACAACCAGTTTTCATAACTTCATAACTCTGAATATCCTTATTTTTGTCCAAAATGAAAAGGCATGCTGTCGTACAAGGTTAATACCTAAATTTTACGACATATACATGGTTTCCGGATACTCCCGGGAAGCCCAGCTCATTGGCTATCTAGTAGCTTTGTTTGACCCGGCTTGGTGCCTATTTGACAAAGATCCATTCCTTCAAGTGATGGCCGCCCGCGTCATCAGTGTGCCATGAAGGTGTCGCTCTCTGACCAAATATGGTGCCCTATAGGATATACTACACCCCTAATGAAATGGTGAAGTCTTGTTACCTTCTAGGATCTCTGAGGAATAGGTACGAATGTGATTTGACTCGTTCAAACAACATTTAGGTTTTCAAAGATTATTTTCTTTGCTAATTGAAAGAGTGGAAATACAAAATCGATCATGTGTGCTATATGGACCTTTTTAGGAAATAACATGAAGTGTCGTTTTGTTAGATAAAATCATTTTTATCTCTGGGACCCTTTGGATGATAACTCGGAGCAAGATTTCAGAATGTAAGTACACATTTCACCTTCAGAGGTGAATTTATCAAACCTATTGCGTTGAAAAAAGTTTTTTGTTGTTAGGAGCTGCTCTCAAACAATATCATGGCATTTTTTTTGTAGTGATATCTACTGTAAATTGGAAAGTGCAGTTATATTAACAAGAATTTAAGCTTTCAGCCGATATAAGATACTTATGTGCTTACGTTTGTTGTTTCTCTAAAATCTGCTATCTTGACATAACTCGTGCATGATTTACAACTGTCCCGTTGACGGAATGCCGATTCTTATTTAACAAGACATTTGTAATTGTTGAAAAACAAGTTTTAATGACTCCAACCTATGTGTATGTAAACATGGGGTGGCAGGGTAGCCTAGTGGTTAGAGCGTTGGACTAGTAACCGAAAGGTTGCAAGTTCGAATCCCCGAGCTGACAAGGTACAAGTCTGTCGTTCTGCCCCTGAACAGGCAGTTAACCCACTGTTCCTAGGCCGTCATTGAAAATAAGAATTTGTTCTTTAACTGACATGCCTAGTTAAATAACTCTAGATGTCTATGTGATTTACATTTGGGGGGTATTGCATTACAATACCCCTCAAATCAGAATTTGCCTAATTCCTCTGCCTTAACCAATGAAAAATAGCCCTTCATTAAATAGTCCTGACTCTTATTTAGGATATATCACATGATAAATATCTGTGTAATTTAAAATGGGTAAAATATAAATTTGCCTAATTTCTCAGAGCATTTCCAGTAGGAATGATGGTATTAAAAATTGCAGATCAAGATAGTTATTGCTTTCTGAACATCTGCTCTTAGCCCTGACTCCTAATCATTTAAAAAAAGTTACATGGACAAATTTGTGGATATTTTCATAATTATCGGGGATCAGAAACAACAATACGCTGAGTATACAACATATTAAGTACACCTCTTTCCCTGACTTTGCTTTCACCTGGTCAGTCTATGATTCTTTATTGATGCCATCTGTTAAATCTACTCCAATCAGTGGATTTTGAAGCATTGAGACATGGATTGTGTATGTGTGCTATTCAGAGGGTGAATAGGCAACACAAAAGATTGAAGTGCCTTATAACGGCTTATGACAGGCGCACTGGTTTGCACAAGTTTTGTGTCAAGAACTGCAACGCTGCTGTTTTTTTCACGCTCAACAGTTTCCTGTCTATCATGAATACATTTGGAAACCTGCATCCCTGTAGAACGCTATAGACACCTTGTACAGTCGTGGCCAAAAGTTTTGAGAATGACACAAATGTTAATTTTCACAAAGTCTGCTGCCTCAGTTTGTATGATGGCAATTTGCATATACTCCAGAATGTTATGAAGAGTGATCAGATGAATTGCAATTAATTGCAAAGTCCCTCTTTGCCATGCAAATGAACTGAATCCCCCAAAAACATTTCCACTGCATTTCAGCCCTGACACAAAGGAACCGCTGACATCATGTCAGTGATTTTTCTCGTTAACACAGGTGTGAGTGTTGACGAGGACAAGGCTGGAGATCACTATGTCATGCTGATTGAGTTCGAATAACAGACTGGAAGCTTAAAAAGGTGGGTGGTGCTTGGAATCATTGTTCTTCCTCTGTCAACCATGGTTACCTGCAAGGAAACACATGCCATCATCATTGCTTTGCACAAAAAGGGCTTCACAGGCAAGGATATTTCTGCCAGTAAGATTGCACCTAAATCAACCATTTATCGGATCATTAAGAACTTCAAGGAGAGCGGTTAAATTGTTGTGAAGAAGGCTTCAGGGCGCCCAAGAAAGTCCAGCAAGCGCCAGGACCATCTCCTAAAGTTGATTCAGCTGCGGGATCAGGGCACCACCAGTACAGAGCTTGCTCAGGAATGGCAGCAGGCAGGTGTGAGTGCATCTGCACGCACAGTGAGGTAAAGACTTTTGGAGGGTGGCCTGGTGTCAAGAAGGGCAGCAAAGAAGCCACTTCTCTCCAGGAAAAACATCAGGGACACACTGATATTCTGCAAAAGGTACAGGGATTGGACTGCTGAGGACTGGGGTAAAGTCATTTTCTCTGATGAATTACATTTCTGATTGTTTGGGGCATCTGGAAAAAAGCTTGTCCGGAGAAGACGAGGTGAGTGCTACCATCAGTCCTGTGTCATGCCAACAGTAAAGCATCCTGAGCCCATTCATGTGTGGGGTTGCTTCTCAGCCAAGGGAGTGGGCTCATTCACAATTTTGCCTAAGGACACAGCCTCTCCTAACCATCCAGGAACAGTTTGGTGGCAAACAATTCCTTTTCCCCATGATAGAGCACCTTGCCATAAGGCAAAAGTGATAACTAAGTGGCTCAGGGAACAAAACATCAATAATATTGGTCCATGGCCAGGAAACTCCCCAGACCTTAATCCCATTGAGAACTTGTGGTCAATCCTCGGGAGGCGGGTGGACAAACATAAACCCACAAATTCTAACAAACTCCAAGCATTGATTATGCAAGAATGGGCTTCCATCAGTCAGGAAGTGGCCCAGAAGTTAATTGACAGCATGCCAGGGCGGATTGCAGAGGTCTTGAAAAAGAAGGGTCAACACTGCAAATATTGACTCTTTGCATCAACTTCATGTTGTTGTCAATAAAATCTTTGACACTTATGAAATGCTTGTAATTATACTTCAGTATTCCATAGTAACATCTGACAAAAATATCTAAAGGTACTGAAGCAGCAAACTTTGTGGAAATTAATATTTGTGTCATTCTCAAAACCTTTGGCCACAACTGTAGAGTCCATGTCCCGAAGAATATTGCAACTCAAAATTAGGAATGTGTTCCTAATTTTTGGTATACTTGTATTTTTACTAGCTATGGAATAACCAATTGATGATCAAGTGGTGCTGTAATCTGTTCAGAACCTAAATGGATACATGCCATATTATAGTGGGTTTCAAACTAGGGCTGAGAATTGCCGGGGACCTCCCAATACAATATTATCACAATACTTTGGCGCTGATACGATTCGTGTTGCGATTCGATGCTGGGAATTTATTGTAATGTTCCAAACATATTGCTCACCATATGTCTGCTGCAGAGGGACGAGAGAGCCTTGAGAACATTTTGTTTTGATCAGTCATGGAAATTAAAGTGCTGAAAACAAATTGGTACCCTATTTCAAAAGAAGTTGGAGAACAAGCTATGAATAGTGCTGAGCGGTTTACTGAAACGTTGGTTATTTTACTTTTTTAAAGAACTCATTGACCAACATCCGTTCAATTATTTGAATTCCATTTTGGAGTTTTTTTTGGTGTGAGCTCATGAGTTTCTCTAGAGATAAATCATATCCAGCCCAAACTGTGCGATGTAGCACGGAGTTAGTTTCCAACAGGACAATATTCTAGATAGTTTAGCTCATAAAACGTGGTAATTAACTACAATGACCATAATCCCGTGCACATCTACTTGTCCGGTCTGTTTCTTTTAAACCTGCTATGGAAGAGAGAAGAATGTGTGATTGTGAGGGGATACAGAGAGCAGCTGTTTCTTCCCGAGGTATCTCTATCTGAAAATACATGATCTAAGTGATTGATAGTTGGTATTCAGCAGTCATAAAAGTATGCTTTATTTACTTAGAAATAGTGATTTTTGTCAGGCAGCAGCTCTGCAGAGATGAGAAGACATGGAATTAAATGTTAGAGTAATCAAATAATATACACCTGCCATTTTATTATTAAAGTAAGGTGAATAAATAGTTAATTAACCTTTTTATTTAAACTAGGCAAGTCACTACTAAGCAGTAATTGGCAGTTAAAACCATCATGGGACTTTTTTTAATTGATAGTTTTATTCTGTGTTCGAGCATTCAACCCACGTAATGCATAGTGCAAATTAATCTAAACCGGAATCGAAAACTGTGATAACAAATCTAACAGAAACTGAACCACCCCACTGAAAAAGCACTAATTGCTCATCACTAGCTATGAAGTTTTGATGCAGTTACAGCCAACTAGCGCAAAAATAATATTACAATATTGTCAAAACAATATGATGTATCATCAAAAATAATATCCCAACATGTAACTGTATGGATTATATTTCTTCCCCATCACTATTCCAAACTCTGTCCAGTGTCCACCTGCGAGCTGTGGCTGTTTTACAAAAGTCAATATGGAGGCATTTTATTTGTTTTTCTTTTGTGTCTACACACTGGCTTTTCCCCATCCTCCATGTGTGCTGATGAATTGCAGCTGGGATGATGTTCCCTGGGTTTTTATGCAAGTCAATGAAATGTGAAATGCCTGCTAATCAGTTAATGGTAGCTCTTACTTTCTGCCAATTGTTACATCAACGGATGATGTTTCTGCAAATCTGAAGCCATTTAGTGGGAACAGTCTGAACTGTCTCAGATGAAGGGAAACGGGAAGAACCTCCAGTCAATGTGCAGTATGTTGAAAAAGAAGATTTGCACCAGTCTATACTGTTATTCCATTGTGTTAGTAGTCACATGTAAAAGCACATGAGAAAATGAGGCTTGAAGACCGAGTTCCATCCTCTGGCCACACCCAGACTGTCAAACGTTAACACACAATGTTCTCTTTTGCTCTTAACTGGTTTGACCCTACAATATTAATTTTAGCAGTGATTAATAATATTGTTGCTGTATCAAATGCATTGATTAGCCTATTCTAGAAGAGGGTGTCGTCCACACATTAGGAAATGATCATAGAAATTAGGCCTATGACAGGGTTGTGGGGGATGGGAAGGCAGCAGATAGTCAGTGAATGATTGGGGTGTTATATTTCTGTATTGATCGCCTCATTTTTCTGATGAACCCAGTGCTACCTCTCCCACTCATAATCCCCAACCTTACATGTGGTGGGTCGGCCGGATGGAGCCTTGGTTTTACTGGAAGTGCACTTAGCCCTGCTGCAGGATTTAACAAGGCCTTTTTTAGCTGGACTCAGTTGAGTGCGTGGGCCAGACACAGTGGGAAGTGGCTGGCCTTCTACTGTTCTGTACTTTTTATCCTCCCCCTCCACTGTGCATACCTTTGCATTCCTGTCCATTTTTTCACATGACAGTTTTCATGGGCAATTAATGGAACATTTATTTAGAAAAACTGTGTGACCTTGCTGTTTAAAGCTAGTATTACTCTCACATTACTGGTGTCTCGTGTTAACCTTACGGGCAGGGAGCCTCTGTAGAGTTAATTCAAGCCACAATAAAAAGCTATTGAAGATTTATCATCAAACTGTTGGACAATAAAATTCACTTTTCTTCAAATATCCTATGTTACAAACTGTGTGCCTTGCTTGCTAAGTAATATTTTATAACTAGTCTATGGATTGCCACCCTTTTCAGCTATTTATTAGTCACGACAATTAGGCTAGTCCAGGAGATGATATTTGTATGTGGTAGCCTATGTGCAGTCAGTGGAACTGAATGGTATTTTCCCTATTGTCTGCACTGCATTCATAGCTTAGTCCTTTCAGTAGCCTAGGCACTGGTAATAATATTGTGTGGTATTCTTTACATTGAGTGTGATTTCACTGTGTAGTACTGTATGTTCAAGTGCTCAAAGGGAAGCTTAAGAAGACAAAGGAAATGCTGGATGCTGATGAGGCGTAGCCGCTCTTATCTCTGTGGGTGGCTCACAGAGAGGAATTGGGGTGTGAATGATGTCTGTAGTATATTTGGGTGGTAATGCATATGATTTCCCACATTTAAGTTGAAGGTATGTATATAGCCCACCTTTTTTATATTTGTATGTGTTGAGGCATGGCTCACATCAGTGAGGATGGAGATGAAGAAGGAATGAGAGTGAGAAAGGGGTGATGGACATATCCAAGGGAAAGATACAGAGAAAGAAGAGAAAATTGACAGAATGTAACTGAATTGAAGATCGAATAGAGGCGAGAAAGGCATGGAAAGAGAGCTGGATCACAGTCCAATGAAAAAATGGCAAAAAGGAGAAGTGTCTTTCTCTCTTTCCCAGTTTTTCAATTCCATCTTTTTCTGTTCCTGCTTTCTCTCCCTCCCCCTCTTTCTCTCCCTCCCCCATCTTTCTCTGAGAGCAGCTATAGTGATGGCATGTATTCTCTGGACAGTCTGATAAGCGCAGCTGCTGCTACAGCAGACTTTGGTTAAATAGCTTCACATGTGCAGCATGTCTGGTCTGTGCAGCTGTGTACTCTGTATGCCCCCCTGAGAAGCCACTGCACCCTTCTCATTAACTAAACATGACTCCTTAAGAGGATTATTAGCCCAATTTCTGGACAGGATGTCGGAAGCCATCAGCAGAGGGGAGAAAAACCATTACCATAATTGCATTGCGCTAGGGGAGGAGGAAAAGGGGAAGGATGCATAGAT
Organism: Oncorhynchus kisutch; assembly: GCF_002021735.2. NCBI lineage: Eukaryota > Metazoa > Chordata > Actinopteri > Salmoniformes > Salmonidae > Oncorhynchus > Oncorhynchus kisutch. The sequence goes on along the minus strand of NC_034177.2, from coordinate 26,860,763 downwards.
GTATAAAAAAAAAAAGGAAGAAATGAGTGGCACTGAGAGGAGAGGACGGCAGGGATGCTGGAAAGAAGCTGGCGGCGGGGGAGGATCTGCTGATAGAGAGAGGAAGGCCTGTGAGGTTGAGCAATTACTCCTCCTTGATCTCCCCCCTGCGTCTGAGGGCTGACTTGGTATAGTCCTCCAACAATAAAACAGCCTACAGTAACCCTTCATGTGGCACATCTCTGGGTTCACACCGGTGGCCCACATTGGGTGAGGAAGGTGCAGCGTCTGCGATGCGGGCCTGTCAGAGGATGGTCCGAAAACGCCCCAGAATGGCGCCTGCTCAGTTCTTCAGATGGAGACAGGGCTGTGTGTTTAGTGTCAGGCATAGGTCTGTCTACACCTGGTTACCTGCACCTCTCCTCTCTCTCTCCCTGCCTGGCAGGCTGAGCCACAGCATGAGTGAGTATTGCCTCCACACACAGACACTCTGCGTTTGTACATCTGCTCTGTCTCTGTCACGATCTGTCTGTCACCTTCTCTTTCCTCTATCTCACTCTGTCACCATCTCTGTCTGTGACTATGAAGATGGTGATGGTCAGTTATATGAATGCTTATTCTCCACACAGGAAGTGGTGGCATAAGGGTGGGGTTTCACCTCCCCTGCTCCGCTCATTGTCACAGAGTAAATGAAGATGCAGGTTTTCAGCTACTGACCCATCACACTTTTTTTTCTTTGTATCTCTGTGGAACTGCTGAGCATCAGTACATTACATGCAGAACTAAGGGAAAAGGATGAAACAGAATTCAACATGTAAATCCAGATGATAGAGAATTGATTTTAAGATGTTCTAGAATGCTTTCTGCGTGTGATGTTGTAACTATGTACAGACACAGTAAAATCACTATGATTTGTGAACCTTTAGACTGCTCGTTTGACTGAGCCCTGGGAAGAATTGTATGTATGTGACACGAATCAGCACCGTGATATGGCCCATGTGTTACATGTACATTTATTCCTATGCTGTCCTTTTTTTTTCTTGAATTCTACTTTAGTGAACTATAGTGAATGTTTTCTGTTCTTGCGAAATCGTATGCAGTATATACGCCACACACATTTTGAGGGACAATACAATTATGTAGGAGAAGGTTCTCGAGTCAGACCAGCTGGCTATATGTGTTACATACTGCACATGTGTATTTGGCTGGATATATGCCATGAATAAAAGATCCATGGAGTTTACAGCTTCTTTGTCCGTTACTCAGGGAGTTTAGAACCTACATTTGAAATGATAGCCTAAAGTGTACGGTTTAAAAACATTTATTTTTTTAAATGCGGATAAGATCCCCCTCAGCTTTTGACCCTTCACTTTCTGGAAACCATAGAATTAAAAACATAGCCTAATCTTGGTACTCTGTTATATTCTTCCACATAATGCCAGTTCACTAGGAAATGTCTACATTTTATTCAGATGTATTCTCTGTGTGTCTTGCTGTGTTTGGAGACTTGACCTGAGCTCTCCTAGTATATAAATAGCTCCATTGTCAGCTCTTAGGGTGTAAACTGGGTAGAACCTGTTTAGTTTGGAGAGCAGAATCTCCTGAGGGGGGCGCTCCTTTCTCTGCCACAGACGATGGGAGGACCGAGCACAATGACTGAGCAAGAAATGTAATTGGCAAGATATAGCAGGAAATCTTCCTTTGATTTATCTTTTGAATAGAGGATAGGTACTGCTCTTATTGCTTGCGATACTGAAAAGCCTCAGCCTCCCCCTCTCGCACTCTCCGCAGTGTTCATTTACACTTGTCATTTGACGGTCGGCTGCTGAAGTAATAAGTCAATGATAATTTATAGCTGTCAGTCAAGATGCGGACTGCTGCCACTCTGATGTCTGGTGATGTGATGGATTGGACAGACTGGGGCGAGGGTTTGAGCCTGTGGGGAAGGTTTGAGCCTGTGGTGAAGGGGGAGGGGCTGAGGCAGGGAGAGGTGAGGTGAGGTGGGGAGGGCTGGACGGGATGCTGCGCGGTCCCTCCTAGAGATGACAGGTGCCGAGACAGTCTGCAGGAAAAGGCCCATTATCTGAGAGAAGGTGATAGACTACTATATATATATCATACTGACACCTGGAAAATACAACATCCATTAGGCTTCCATTTGCTCTTATCTTTTTTTTGCCAGTTCTACCGTTTATTTTAATTTTTTACATATTTCAATAGTATCTCCTATTGCTGTGCGAGGAAGTGTAAATGTGTGCCATTGTGAATTGCAGGCCTTAATCACAGACTAAAGTATGACATTACCCTTTTCAGCTTTAAAAATGTATTGTCTGCATAAAAGGAAATTCCACTCTAAAAGGCATGAGATTGTCTGTCGGTTATTCCTCTGTAGCAGACTTATGGAATATGGAAGGCAACGATAGGCTAAATTATCCGATTTTTAAGGCAAATAAATGTCCTCACATTGTAAAAGGGTGTGGCTGGCATTTAGCCTAGTTTAAAGCCAGTGTCCACAATCACAGAGAATGGGCATAGTGAGAGTGACATCCATTGTGCTGACTATCAGGGTATCTGTGTCATTGTGGCAAGCTGGTCACCACTGTGGTACCATTCATTCATGGGCTGGAATTTGGTTTCCTAACGATCCGCGATGGCTCTATGGACGATTCAGCACCACCATTTTTTTTTTGTAGGCTATATCTTATTGTTAGCTTCTAACCCCACCCTAGTTTAGATGCATTGACCCCTCAACCACCGCCCTCTTTTACATTGCTGTGTGTCTGGGTGGGTGAGTTTTATTCCCCCCACCTCTCGGGCTGGCTGGCTGCCTTGTGGCAACGTCCACTACGAGGGCGGTTCTGCCTGTTCTGGGTACAAAATGTTTTCTCTTTCTCTTCGGACATCAGAAGGAGTGGAGGCAGATGTTTCTCTGTGCGGCCAAAGTGTACATTAATTTGCTTACTCTGTGTGAGATGGTGAGCACAGTCTACGTGCACCTACACAGTTGTGTGCAAATTTGCTCATGAATTAAACCCATGACTAACATGACAAAACAAGATGTCAATTTGAGTTCCTTGTATGTAGGTATTACAATAGTAATGCCATTTTTTATTTATTTTGGAAAGGTAGGCTTGTTATATCACCATTTTGACCCCTTAAGGAAGTGCGACAGCAGACAGACGAACATTTTAGTCTCTTCAAGATGCATCCATCCGTCTCTTTCATATCATGTTAGTCAGTTGAATGTAGATGCTGATGAATCTCAGCCCACTGTGGAGTTTGTTCCCTAAGGTAGGAAATTGAAGATGGGATGATACGAGGACAAAGGGCCAGGTGCGGTGCGTCTAATCGACTGGTGCTCATCATCAGTCAGGCTTCGTTGAATTAGCTGTAAAATGCCTTGAGATGGGCTCTGGGTTTGTGGGGATGGGATGGAGCATGAAAATGGCTTAACGCTTGACAAGATACGTAACAGGAGTTATTTTTGAGTGGTTAGAATGTCAGGTCAGGAGGAGGCTTCTACGGCTACTAAGAACATGAAGTTGCTATGCCCTGATTGCTGTTCTCTCATTTAAAGCACAGCGTTCATGATGATAATTCTTCTCCTTAGTTAGTCCTTGCAGCTAGCATTTTGCAGGAGACCTGACTGTGGTCAAGTGGAATGTTGGTTAAAGCCATTCTAACCTCCAGCATTTCTGTCTTTCCAGGGCTTTCTGAAGAATGAGAGGGACAATGCGCTGCTCTCTGCAATCGAGGAGTCACGTCGCAGGGTAAGTGGCACTCTCTTGGCTGACTGGTTTGCCATGACCACACCCTCTCTGCCACCCCATGTTCACATCTAATAATCCCATTTGGCTTTAACATACCTGGGGCTTCATTTATCAATATTGCGTTGAAACTATTCTAAAATACTACTTACGGAAGGAAATTAGATTGTTCGTGCACAGAAAAGGTGTGATTTGTCAAACAATCCTATGAGCATCATACGCACACTGGTAGGATATCTGTTGATAAATACCAATTGTTTGTACAACCTAGGCTATTAGCATTTCGAAACGACCCTAATTAACCATATAGACAATCATCCCTTTAAACCTGTGGGAATATACAACGCTGTACCATGAAGTAGCCTACAACGGCACAACCCAAAAAAGCTATTAAAAAAATATATTTTCCGAGACTGAAATAGAGGTGCTAGTGTCAGAGATTGAATACAACAGAAAGGTTTTATTTCACTCGCCCAGTTGTGGTTTGACCAGTAAAAGGTAATAAAGCTACAAAGAGAGGACCATTAGGACAGTTCTAAGTTGCTTTACCAATGGCAATCTACTTCAAATGAGTAGGCAACACTCGCCAATAAGCCATTCATCCTCAACAGCACCCTCCTGTAGGCGTATAGACCAGCATGGCTGTTTTGCAAAATGAACGAGTTGTGCGTTCCACCTGGCCAACACATTCAGCAACGTTTTATTACGTATCACGTCACCTGCACATTGAGTGGAACCCTTTTCTGTTCACATAGTTTTAACTCGTTTTGGGATGGCTCTTTTATGGCGATATGGGTGCCATCTATTGCGCCGTTCGTATTTGGGAACCCATTGGTGGCAAAGAAACCCCTGTTGTGCTGTGGTTTATGGGAATTGTATGTTATTGCATACAAAACATTGGTTCATCAACCGAGCAAAATCAGCCATCTCTCATTCCATTTCCCATTATCTCAGTCTTTTATAGTATTTCATCAAGTTTAACTTTCATATGTGCTATTAATTTAACAAATGACTGTACTTTATAGGGATTATTATTGTAACAAATGCACTGATATGGTCACAATGAAAATACAATTAACTCTCACATATATTTTCCACATCCTACGCTTGACAAGCAGTTCCTTTATCCCACCACTGGTCATGGCTATGTGTAACTCTACACACCGGCTCAAGCAAACGTTCATATTGATAAATCTCACACTCTGCTCTTGTATAGCCAAAGGTTTCCCTCCATGACATCTTGACATACCAAATGTTCTCCTGAATAGGCTATAGTTGCAATCTGTCTCTCACTTTTTAATAAAAATAATAAACCCGTACCCTGTGTTGTCAATCATGACTTGTTCACCTTGTACCAATATAAACCCTTTGCCTATTATCTTTCTAAAATGGTTTCCTCTGCATGAGTTCAGACCAGGTTTAATTAGGAACAGTTCTAATTAGCATCCACTGTCCCCGTGGGATTGAGATAGATAAGGTCTCTGGATTCTAATCGGTTCTTGGCTAAATCTGGACCAGCCATAAATGCAGACCCACTTTAGCGTCACAATCCCATCCCGCCACACACCCAGGCATCACAGGGCGTGAGCCAGTTTGAAGAGCCCGCATAGTCCCAGTTCTCACTTTTACTGTGTGGGGCACCAGGATGCCTACATGGGTGATTGGAGGTGTTTATTGTGCACAGATAAAGTGCCTTCAGAAAGTATTCATACCCCTTGACTTATTACACATTTTGTGTTAGAGCCTGAATAGAAACTTTTTTTTTTTCTTTTTTTTCTCATTCATCTATACCCAATACCCCATAATGACAAAGTGAAAACATGTTTTTAGAAATGTTGGTACATTTATTGCCAATGAAATACAGAAATATCTCATTTACATAAGTGTTCACACTCCTGAGTCAATACATGTTAGAATCACATTTGGCAGTGATTACAGCTGCGAGTTTTTTGGGGGGGTTAAGTCTCTAAAGCGTTGCACACCTGGATTGGACAATATTTGCACATTATTCTTTAAAAATTCTTCAAGCTCTGTCAAGTTGGTTGTTGATCATTGCTAGACAGCAAAGTCTTTTCATAGATTTTCATGCTGAATTAAGTCAAAACTGTGACTAGGCCACTCAAGAACATTTTTCTTGGAAAGCAGCTCAAGTGTATATTTGTCCTTGTTGTAGGTTAATGACCTGCTTAAAGGTGAACTTGGAAAGCACACCCAGGTTTTCCTCTAGGATTTTGCCTGTGCTTAGCTCTATTCCAATTCATTTTATCCTAAAAAAAACTCCCTAGTCCTTGCCGATGACAGGCATATCCATAACATGATGCAGCCACCACCATGCTTGAAAATATTAAGTGGTACTCAGTGACATGTTGTTGGATTTGCCCCAAACATAACGCTTTGTATTCAGGACATAAAGTGAATTTCTTTGCCATATTTTTGTAGTTTTACTTTCGTGCCTTGTTGCAAACAGGATGCATGTTTTGGAATATTTTTTTCTGTACAGGCTTCCTTCTTTTCACTCTGTCATTTAGGTTAGTATTGTGGAGCAACTACAGTGTTGTTGATCCATCCTCAGAGTTTAAATCAAATCAAATGGCTGTGATTGGCGAAAACTAACTGTTTTAAGTCACCATTGGCCTCTTGGTGACATCGCTGAGCGGTTTCCTTCCTCTCCGGCAACTGAGTTAGGACGCCTGCATCTTTGTAGTGACTGGGTGTATTGATACACCATCCAAAGTGTAATTAATAACTTTGAAATGCTCATATACAATGTCTGCTTTTTTTATCCATCTGCCAATATGTGCCACCCTTTGCAAGGCATTGGAAAACCTCCCTGGCCTTTGCTTGAATCTGGGTTTGAAATTCACTGCTTGACCAAGGGACCTTAGAATTTTACGTATGTGTGGGGTACAGAGATGAGAGAGTAATTTTAAAAATCTTGTTAAACACAATTGCACACAGTGAGTCCATGCAACTTATTATGTGACTTGTTAGGCAAGTTTTTACTCCTGAACGTATTTAAGCTTGCCGTAACAAAAGGGTTGAATACTTATTGACTCATGACATTTCAGCTTTTAATTTTTTATTAATTTGCAATGATATCTAAAAACATAATTCCACTTTGACATTATGGATGGGGTATTGTGTGTAGGCCAGTCACACACAATCTCAATTTAACCAATTCAAAATGTGGAAGGAATCGAGGGGTGTGAATACTTTCTGAAGAAACTGTATCTCCCATGGCGCAAGTTTTTGAAGCGTTGGCTATTTTAAACAAATCATGTGGTTTCTAACCCATTTATGCAGTCTAGCCTGGTTCTCTCAATTATTTTCAAATTGGTCTGTCCAAATTAAATTGGTTCTCTCTCACTCTTCGTACTTACGTGTTCTCTTTTCTTGTTCTCTGTCAGACGTTCCTCCTGGCAGAGGAGTACCACCGTGAGTCCATGCTGGTTCAGTGGGAGCAGGTGAAGCAGAGAGTACTGCACACCTTGCTGGGAGCAGGGGAAGATGCTCTGGACTTCAGCCAAGACGTAGAGGTCAGTGTCTCCATCTGATGTTTATCATTGTCCTATAAACCCTATGAACTCCAGTGCATAAAGCACACATCCAGATATAATCTATATACATATAATATATGACTTGACCACATTGAGATAAATACGCACTCATCAAAAATGTTTACTAACCCAGATGGATGTTGCAGAATTCAATAGGCCCCTCCCATTTGCAAGATTTTTCCTCAAATATTTTATTTTTCATAAAATAAATGGCAAGCACTCCTGTTTTTAATCATGGATAATGATCCAGCACATTCAGTTTGGTTCTCCCACAATGTTATTAGTCTTTACCAAAGCTATGTTTGTTTTATGTTACTGTTTAGATAACCTTCAGGGCTCTAGATATTTAGCACAGTAGGAAAACTGCTGTGGTAATCACAATTTCCTAACTGTAGTTCTTACACATTGTCCTGTGGAGTGTGTGTTAGTTGATTTGGATTTGTCTTTCCCTGTGCTTATTGAATTATTAACCAACAGTTACATTTTAAATTTGTGACCTGCTGTTCACTCTCTATGCCAGAAACGCACTATCTTCTGTGTTCAGTTGTTGCTGTCTATACTCTCTTCTCTTATAATGCCATGTCTCATACAGCATTTATACTGCCCTATACATGGGATATACATTTATACATGGGATATACATTTATACATGGGATATACATTTATACATGGGATATACATTTATACTGCCCTATACATGGGATATACATTTATACTGCCCTATACATGGGATATACATTTATACTGCCCTATACATGGGATATACATTTATACTGCCCTATACATGGGATATACATTTATACTGCCCTATACATGGGATATACATTTATACTGCCCTATACATGGGATATACATTTATACTGCCCTATACATGGGACATACATTTATACTGCCCTATACATGGGATATACATTTATACTGCCCTATACATGGGATATACATTTATACTGCCCTATACATGGAATATACATTTATACTGCCCTATACATGGAATACACATTTATACTGCCCTATACATGGAATACACATTTATACTGCCCTATACATGGAATATACATTAATACTGCCCTATACATGGAATATACATTTATACTGCCCTATACATGGAATATACATTTATACTGCCCTATACATGGAATATACATTTATACTGCCCTATACATGGAATATACATTTATACTGCCCTATACATGGAATATACATTTATACTGCCCTATACATGGAATATACATTTATACTGCCCTATACATGGAATATACATTTATACTGCCCTATACATGGAATATACATTTATACTGCCCTATACATGGAATATACATTAATACTGCCCTATACATGGAATATACATTTATACTGCCCTATACATGGAATATACATTTATACTGCCCTATACATGGAATATACATTTATGCTGCCCTATACATGGAATATACATTTATGCTGCCCTATACATGGAATATACATTTATGCTGCCCTATACATGGAATATACATTTATGCTGCCCTATACATGGAATATACATTTATGCTGCCCTATACATGGAATGTACATTGTATGGGTGTGTCCCTTTTGTTCTCAAGAATACATGGTTGATCTGGATAAATGTTTATGTGTGTACGTGCGTGCATTTTATAATGCGAGTGCATTCAACCGTGAGCTTTGTTCACAATGGCTTTCACGCTACGTTGGTCACGACTACAATTATGAGCAACAAAGATTGAGACGATAACCCTTCGTTTCTCTCGCCATCACATAACTACACACTTTTATTCACAATTTTTTAGGTTTATCCTGTCCTCTCAGGGCAGCTTTCTATTTAACGTTCAGTGAAATGACTTGTATCGTCTCCCTGTCTGTTTGTGTTGCAGCCCAGCTTTGTGAGTGACGCAGGGACTCCTGGGCGGAGTGCTCTTGACAGCGTGGAGGTAGCCTATGGACGACAGGTTAGTAATTTGGCCTGACGCTGATTGCAGTGCAGCACCACTTAACGTGAGATACCTACAGTACATAGCAAAAAAAAGGGAAGTGCAGTCTGCAATTAGTCTCACTTAAAATGTTCAAAGATGTGAATCACCAAACCCGTTCTCTCTCGTGTATTTTGTACATTACCCTATGTGACGATATTAGACTTTAATAGGCTGTAATACATCCAGTCAGCCTGGGGCTAAGTGCCCTGGAACCTCGTGGGCTGAAATGGATGCACAGCCTCAGTCAGGATGCAGCTGCACTATAGTGCACTTCACTTCATAGTTATGGGGTCCTGCTAAACAAGGCAGCAATAGATCAAAGAATTGATTAGCTAGCAGAGCCAGGGCATGTTGGGTCATTTCTCTGCCCCATTTCACAGGGGTCAGCCTGTCTCTGTATCGTCCTCCCCAGTCACTCGATGAACACTGGAGTTTTAGTCCACTGGTTAAAGAGGACAGAATGTGTCGCCATATCGCCTGCGGTGTCATCATGCTGCTCTTTGTGATCTTCTTTGATGACCTGCTGAACGTTTTCATCCTTTTTGTCCTGTTTTTCATCATCCATCACTTCTCTATGCGGTCGTAGTGTTCCCTGGGGACGACTGGGACAGAGGTGCGGATCAGGGCCCCCTGGTCTTAGTGCTGAAACGGACAGCATTCAGTCTGTCAGTACCTCTCTGTCCTCTGACCCATCTGTAAGTGTTTCTCTGCTTTTGTTCCGCCTCAGATCTACGTCTTCAATGAGAAGATAGTGAACGGACACGTCCAGCCCAACCTGGGAGACCTCTGTGCCTCAGTGGTAGACAGCCTGGATGACAAGGTTAGCTTCACGGAACCATTCCTTTGTCTCTGTCTACGTTTGTCTTCCGCTGGGTTGGTCAATTCTCCAATGGCCAGTTGTGGACATTTTGGATAACGAGTGTGTATATCTGAACGAGTATATATGTTTGTCTCTACAGAACGTGTCAGATATGTGGCTGATGGTGAAGCAGATGACAGACGTGCTGCTGGTCCCAGCCAAAGACACGCTGAAGAGCCGCACGTCCGTGGACATGCAGATTGCTTTCGTCACGCAAGCCCTGCAGTTCCTGGAGAACAGGTCAGAGGCGAGAGCCGTAGAATTAGAATGAGAACACTCCCTAAATGTATTGCAAAATACACTCATGTAGTTACCCCTCCACTAACGTTTCTCTTTGTGTTCCCTCTACGGCAGCTACAAGAACTACACCATGGTAACGGTGTTTGGGAACCTGCTCCAGGCCCAGCTGGGCGGAGTCCCTGGCACCTATCAGCTGGTGTGCAGCTTCCTCAACATCAAGCTACCAGGGCCTCTGCCAGGCATGCAGGTACAATTGCCCCTCCGCACTGCAGCACATTCTGCTAGAAACGACATTAGCACTGTGCCCAGCCTTACATAGCCCTGGACTATTCCAGTTGGCGCTTTTACTAAGTGTAATGTAGAGACATGCAGGTTAACTCCGCTGTGTGTGTGTTTATAATAGGATGGTGAGGTGGAGGGTCACCCAGTCTGGGCTCTGATCTACTACTGCCTTCGCTGTGGGGACCTGGGGGCTGCCATGCAGGTGGTGAACCGGGCTCAGCACCAGCTGGGAGACTTCAAGACCTGGTTCCAGGAATATATGAACAGCCCTGACAGACGGTAGGAACCTCACACATAATGTACCTACGCTGTGTTAGTAAACTGGTCAAGGCTGATTAGCTTTCCGTTTCACTTTCTCCTGGAATTTGACGTGCTGTAACTCTATGGCTCAGAACACCAAAGCACCAGTGTGATTTCTTTGCTCATATGAATCAAATCTAATCTCCTTAGTACTCGTTTTCTCTCCATCTCTTTCTGTCTACTGCTTTCTGTCTGAGCTGTGCTGTGTCCTCTCCTCAGCTTGGCCCCTGCCACAGAGAACAAGCTGCGTCTCCACTACCGCAGAGTGCTGAGGAACAGCGCTGACCCCTACAAGAGGGCCGTCTACTGCCTCATTGGGAAGTGTGACATTGCAGACAACCATGGAGAGGTGGCCGACAAAACCGAGGACTACCTGTGGCTCAAGGTGCTTGCCTGATGACCAGTCTGTAGAGTCAGGATGTTAATATTTTACCACTGTACATGATACGTAGCGCTAGTTGGGGAGAATCAGGTCAAATAGGTTTGCCTATTGTAAATGACCCCTCACATTAACGTAGACCTGTCCCTTCCTCCATGGCCACAGCTCAACCAGGTGTGCTTCGATGACGATGGCAGCAGTGCTCCTCAGGACAGACTGACACTGGCCCAGCTACAGAAACAGCTTCTAGAGGACTATGGTGAGTTAAGAACACTTCTGGGTACATGACAGCCAGACTACTAATTTGAACAAAAATAGACCTTCAATACTAATTCTGTTCTAAGAGAGAATACTGTCTAGGACTGGAGGACTCTATTAAAGTAGAGTTGTGTAATATCACCACTTCTCAGTCCCCCCTGGGAACTGCTCTGCTCAGATAAAGAAGTGCTTCACTGTTCACCTTTAAGACTTAAACTTTTCTTAAGTTTTATCAGACATAAGGAGGCAAAGCTCTGCCACCTGAAGGATGAATCATGGCTTGTTATCTCGCTCGTTTCAACACAGTGCAATACAAGGTGACTGTGACTCATAGATAAGCTTGCTGCCTTTCAAAATGGCTGATGTATTCATGTTTACTTCCTACTTAGTTGAACATGAACTTTACTGAGAGGGATTAATGCAAGTTGATGACAAAGTAGTAGAAGTGGAATAGTTTTGGTTTGTTTGTAATTGTTTAGAATCTTTGTAATGCGGAGCAAATACATTTCTGACTTTATTAATATATATTCAATTAGCATGTTCTATTCCCTTTCCCATAATGTGATCCTAATAATTTAGAGTTTATCTGCAGGAGAGTCCCACTTCTCAGCCATCCAGCAGCCGTTCCTGTACTTCCAGGTGCTGTTCCTCACGGCCCAGTTTGAGGCTGCTGTGGCCTTCCTGTTCCGGGTGGAGCGTCTACGCAGTCATGCTGTTCACGTGGCTCTGGTTCTCTATGAACTAGGACTGCTGCTCAAGTCATCTGGACAGAGCGCACAACTGTGTATGTCAGGCTACGTGTTTGTCTTCCTCTACATTTGCTTAATTTCTAGTCACACACCTTTTGTAGTTTTGAAGCTGATGGCTACTGATAAGTGAATGTTTTTCTACGTTTCAGTGAGTCAGGAAGCTGGGGACCCCCCTATGGTCCGACGGCTCAACTTCATCCGTCTCCTCATGCTCTACACACGCAAGTTTGAGTCCACAGACCCCCGGGAAGCTCTACAGTACTTCTACTTCCTACGGTTCGTTAAGTTACATTGCAGCCATCCTCCTAAGAGATGCTGCTCTCAGTTGGGGAGACCTCTCCACCACTCCACTGTGTGTCAATAACACTTGGAGGCACGGTGGTATAAAGGGAAAATGAAGTCTTTGTTAGGGGATTTCTGGGTGATTGAAGAGATGAGGCCTCATGAATAAGCCAGTGGGCCATGAATCCAGTTCACCATGAATAATACAGAGGCTTTCACACATGCCCTTGGTTGGGTCATTTACTCTTTCTATTGGGGTTAAGAGAATAAAGAGTTTTGATTAGAGCCTTCAGACCTCTATTGTTAATTAAAAGCTGTAATGTGTATCAAATAATAGTTTTTTTTTAAATCAAATTTGTGATTGTCTATCCTCTCTTCCTTTTGGGTACAGGAATGAAAAAAACAGTCAAGGAGAGAACATGTTTATGTGCTGTGTTAGCGAGCTGGTGATTGAGAGTCGAGAGTTTGACATGCTTCTGGGAAGACTGGAAAAAGATGGCAGCAGGAAGGTAATGGTCACACTTTTGTTCTCACTCATGATAAATTTATGTTTTAAGAGAAGAGACTCGGTTCAAACCCCTCTGTAAATGTTATTCACTTCATTGTGCATAATGATCCATTTTGTGAAAGCAATCATGGTGCTGCTGATTTTTCCATTGTGCTCGCGGCACCCGGGAATGTGTATTCGGGCTGTTCAAAGAGCTGATTGTGCCTTGTGCTTCTCCCCCAGCCTGGAGTGATTGATAAATTTGCCGGAGACACGCGAGCCATTATCACAAAAGTGGCGCTGGAGGCAGAGAACAAGGGCCTTTTTGAGGAAGCAGTCAAACTGTATGAGCTGACCAAGGTGAGCAGGGCTTTGGGTGGCAAACGTTGGGGTCAAGCAGTGTCAGTGGGTTTACTCTAGGTGAAGGAATGGGCCGAGTTGATAGAGACGAAGAGCAGAAAAAAATCTAGTGTCTCCTCACATTTCTCTATTTTCCTCCTCTGATCTGTAGAATCCAGACAGGGTCCTAGAGCTGATGAACAGGCTGCTGAGTCCTGTTATTGCCCAAGTGGGCTCCACCCAGTCCAATAAGGAGAGACTGAAGAACACCGCTGTTGCCATCGCTGAGCGGTAACATCCTGGCATCATCTACATTCTGCATTACCACTGAAATTAGAACTTGTTTGACATTACATCTTATAGGCTTACTGAAAGCAATTGTGTTAGAAAAGATGAGTGGACCATTGAGGCTAAGTTCTCTAACTTCAGTGTGTGGTCTTGTTCTCTGTTTCAGGTACCGGACCCAGGGTGTTGCTGGAGAGAAGTCTGTGGACAGCACCTTCTACCTGCTGCTGGACCTCATGACCTTCTTTGATGAGTACCATGTTGGTCACATAGACCAAGCCTACGATGTGAGTCTGACACCCAGGGCTTCCTGTCTGATGGCTCACAATGCTGTTTATTCAGATGGAACTGATAGTAGTTATGATGACCTCTTCTTTAACTGTCCCTAACTTCTCCCCTGTATCTCTCTCTTTATTTGTGTCAGGTTATGGAGAGACTGAAGCTGGTCCCTCTGAGTCAGGACAGTGTGGAGGAGAGGGTCGCTGCATTCCGTAATTTCAGTGATGAGGTGAGATACTGCACTGTAATTACACTCGGTATGCAGCACAGTAAACAACAGGTGTGGAGTAGCAATGAAATGGTTATTTATTGACCCTTCCCAACAATGCAGCGAGAAAGAAAATAGAGAAATTATAGAAAAGTAAAACAAATAATAGATACAAATGCTATATACAGTACCGAGTCATTGTGCAGGGGTATGAGGTAACTGGCGTATATATGTACATATAACTAGGAATAAAATTGACAGATAGTAAATGGTAGTATCAGCGTATGTGATAAGTCAAAGTTAGTACAAAAGGGTCAATGCAGATAGTCCAGGTAACTATTTAACAAACTATTTAGCAGTCTCATGGCTTGTGGGTAGAAGCTTTTCAGGGTCCTCCTGTTGGTTCCAGACAGTGCATCTTGACTTCTTGCCGTGCAGTAGCAGAGGGAACAGTTTATGACATGGGTGGCTGGAGTCTTTGAGCATTTTTAGGTCCTTCCTCTGACATCGCCTGCTATAGAGGTTCCGGATAGCATGGAGCTCGGCCCAGTGATGTACTGGGCTGTAAGCACTGCCCTCTGTAGCGCCTTGGATGCCAAGCAGTTGCCATACCAAGCGGTAATGCAGCCAGTCAAGATGCTCTCAATGGTGCAGATGTAGAACGTTTTGAGGACAGCGGCCTGTTTGAGGAAGCAGTGAAACTAAATGAGCTGGCCAAGGTGAGCAGGGCTCTGGGTGGCAAAGGTCCCTGTCTTACCTGCATTGTCCTTTGCATGTTGTTCCAGGTCAGGCATAATTTGTCGGAGGTTCTCCTGGCCACCATGAACATCCTGTTCATGCAGTACAAACGTCTGAAGGGCGCCACAGCAGGAGCCTCTGGTCGACCACAGAGATCCATGGAGGACAGAGACTCGGTGAGGAGATGGTGACCTCTCAGGGCAATACTTTCCATGGGATAAAACTGGAGGGACTTTGTTAAGTCTTTGAGGGACTTTTGAGGGACTTTTGGGGGCTATGTGTTGTGATGGACTGGGCAGTAGAGACATGCCTCTGCTCTATTATGTGTTATTTCATTGAATAATGAGTACCGCACCGTCTTGTGTTGACACAGGGATGATTTCACTGTCAACTCTCTAAGATGTTAACATGCCCTTTTGGCATTTTCTGTGTTTGTTAACAGCAACTGCGCAGCCAGGCTCGAGCACTGATCACGTTTGCTGGGATTATCCCATACCGCATGGCAGGCGACACCAATGCCCGGCTGGTGCAGATGGAGGTCCTAATGAACTGACTCCAGAATACCCCAAAGCCCCAGCCATACCCACCCTTCTCATCAACTGTCTGATTTTATTTTATTTTTTTAAGCATTTTTCCCATTTCTTTGTCCTTATGTTGTTCCATATTTGTATTTTTTCACAAGTCGAAATAAAATGTCAGTTCAATTTAATTTTTTATGCATTCATTTAATTATAAACCCCACTATTTGATTCACTTTAATTTAGTTTGGAGGTTTGCTTATTGTTTTTTCCATTGTTATGCATCATAATGGTCATCTATTAAATGATTAGTGGTATGAGTACCTCCTGGATTTAAAGAAAACACTGAAAGAAATATTTTTACTCTTAGATTAATTATTAATTTTAAAATTAATTGTGGCTTTTGATATTATTTTATGGTAAAAGGGATAGTTAACATTTTTGGCAATGAAGCCTCCCCCCCCAGAGTCAGATGAACTCATGGTGCTCAAACTGCAGGCAGGGACATAAAAATCGTATCCATCAGTATAGGAAATGTATGCACTCACTGTAAATCGTTCTGGATAAGAGTATCTGCTGAATGACTAAAATGTCAAATCTGACTGGGTAAGTAGAAAAAAGGGCTTGGTTGGCAAAATCTCAAACGATCCCTGAGACATGGTCTATAGTCTATAGCCTATAGTCAAGAAGCAACAGGGAATTGGGATTCATTGCACAAGCCATAATCCAGTGGTCCACGAAGAACAAAAGCTTGCAAAACATTTTAATTAAAGTATTCACAAGATCTACATTAAAATCCACCTCAACTGGCGATTTAAAAATATATATTTTGAGAAATCATTGATAATGAGATTTTGTGGGTGCTAGAACGAAAATTCAACATCCACTGTATACTCTTCGTTGATGGAACGGCACACAGACAAAATGTATCCCTGCTGGTGGCTTTCTATTAGGAATTAAATGATAATGATATGTCTCTTTGCTACTAGTCATACTGGATTGATTGCCTTAGAAATGTTTCTTTGGATAACATTCTTTTTTTATAACTATGATAATATCACAGCAGCTGAAGAAATGACACCGAGTAGGTAATAACTGAATTGAAAGAACATTGTGATGGGGCTTGTCATGTGTGACACTGCTGCACTTATTGACAGATGGTTAGAAGGGAAGGAAATGCCCTGAGAGAACACAGAAGGGAGTCTTTGCTTCACTTGGCTGCACTAGATTGTTGAAGCTGTTCCCTCTCAAACTTAACCCATTGTCACCACAGGGGACTTGTGTTCATTATGGAGAGAATCAAACTTGACTGTGCTCTTTTACTGTAGTGCTTTAACTTTTCACTCACAGCCCTTCCCGTCATCATTGGATCTGTGCTGGAGTTCGCTACCTCCTCGGACTATGATCCTCTTTCCTTTGTTATTGAGACGGTGCTTTTACTTTGCACCACATCACAACCTGCTCTAGTGAAGATCAGTCTGTGTGTGGAGAAGACATGGACTGGGAGCTCCCTCTGCCACGGTGGATCCATTCTAAGGTGTGTGTGCTGCAGCTGGTGTTGTGAATCAGGCCGATGCCACACACCTGCTATAACCCGGCTATTTCACAACACCAGGGTGGCACTGCACCACTGCCAACGAAACGCCAAGGGCAAGCAACAAGCAGCTTCGAGGAGCCGAAGATTAAATGACCTACTAGAGTACCTACAGTTCATTTGATGAAATGTCTGCTGTGATTTTGATTTCAATTACATGTACAAGCATTTGATTAAATGTGTTTTTACTTAATTTTGTGTCAGATTTAATACAATTATTCCCCAATGAGGCAAAAACACTATACTTTGGGAGATTCCAGGAGGTATTTGATCATTTGTTAAAGATATGTTTTCAGGATATAATTCATTTTTGAAAAGTTATATTTTGGAGCAAATGTGCAGTCAGGGGGATCAAGAGTTTAGAATAGCGAGGTTTCTGTACCAGGGCTTGTCTGCAGTGTCAGCTGTATTGTAGTATGCTCAACTGTGCAAGTTAATGAGACTCGATGAAAGGACTGCTGGCACAACATCCCACTGTGCACACCTTTGTTGAATCAACGTTGTTACAACGTCATTTGTCAACGTATTGTGACGTGAAAACAACGTGGAAAATACATTGGATTTGAAAAAAGTCATCAACCAGTACCTGTGTATTGGGTGAACAGTCCGTGTAGTTTTTGGCCAATTAATATTTTCTATTAGATGACAAGATAAAAAACGAGTAAAGGGTTGTTCCTCATTTATTTTATTTGAATCCGAATTCAAACAACACATAAACGGTTTGTTTTGTGTTTATTGTCTAACGGAAATGTTAAATAAAGATAAACGGAATAATGATTTGATTATTCAAATGTTGTGTTTTTAATGGTCGGTTCTGGTTCAACCCATGCACTGTATGTTTTGGCAAATTGGTGTCTTCCTGACAACACAGAAAAAGAAAATTATAAATGGGTCTTTGTTTTATGCAGATATAATGGTTATATATATATATATATAAAATGTTTCTCATTCCAATGATTTGATTATTGACTGTCACTGAAGTGGGTCATGTGACCAGTCCTGAGTCCAAAATTGGCCTAGGTCAGTGAGACAGTTACTTCCACAACTTTTACAACCCTAACGACTAACATGTAACCTACATAATTGTGGATAGGCGCTATAACAAGCCACCGATCACCACAAGCTTCAGTGCCTACGAACTTAGACAACATGACCGCAAGCGCAGTCAGCCACCGTGCTGTGAAATTCGCGCGTGTTGACCAATGATCTATACAGTGGTCATGACCCATGGAGAACAGTTTTTAGTTTTGCCTATGTCAGGATCTGGCCATTTGTGATGAGCCTATTAACGACATCAATAATACGGTATGATATCAACAGACCTATAGTGCTTTGAAACTCCGATGGGCAACCGTGCGGAAAGACCAGGGCCCGGTTTCACAAAATAATCTTGGTTCATCGTTAGAATGGTTCTAACGATTAACTAAGCCTTAAAATGCTTTTGGCAAACGAAGCCCCGTGCCCCGTTTTCCAGAGCCATCGTATAGCGTTAAAAATCTTCGTTAGAACCATCTTACGATGTATTTTTAGCAGTCGAGGTGTTTCCCTGAGCCTTCGTTAGTAACGTGGCTCTTAAAACCCTTGCACACCTACGACCACTTATAGAGCAGCCAAAGTGCACGGTTAGGCTTTATCTTGTCGGTACAAATTGGAAACACCTGGAACACTATAAACGCCAAGCCATTGTCAGACGTCACAGGAACAACAATAATACAGCATATGGCTGCTATTCAGCAGATTGTTGCTCTCCGAGATAACCGGCGGTGCCGGTTGGTGTATTTAAATGCGCGTATTCTCAACAAACTGAGCCCATTGCAGCCTCAATGATGGGGCAGAAATACAGGGTCCCACGAGACGAGATACTTAGACTGCTCCACCTTGTTTCTCCTTCAAACAGGTAGAGTTTTCTCCAGGTCCTTTGTGATGGACACGTCATCATAACGTTTAAAAAAAAAAAAAAAAAAAGATGTGTGCAATAGAGGTTTAGTTACTGTATATATACTGAACAAAAATATAAACGCAACATTCTTTAATACAGTTCATATAATTGGGAATGCAGATATGCATCTTTTGGTCACAGATACATAAACAAAAGTTAGGGGCAAGGATCAGAAAAAACGTCAGTATCTGGTGTGACCACCATTTGCATGACCTTCGCATAGAGTTGATCAGGCTGTTGATTGTGGCCTGTGGAATGTTGTCCCACTTCAATGGCTGTGTGAAGTTGCTGAATATTGGCGGAACTAGAACACACTGTCATACACGTCAATCCAGAGCTTCCCAAACATGCTCAATGGGTGACATGTCTGGTGAGAATACAGGCCATGGAAGAACTGAGACATTTTCAGCTTCCAGGAATTGTGTACAGATACTTGCAACATGGGCAGTGCATTATCAGGCTGAAATATGAGGTGATGGCTGCGGATGAATGGCATGACAATGGAGCTCAGGATCTCGTCACGGTATCTCTATACATTCAAATTGTCATTGAGCAAATGCAATTGTGTTCGTTGTCCGTAGCTTATGCCTGTCCAAACCATAACCCCACCGCCACCATGAGGCACTCTGTTCACAACGTTGACATCAGCAAACAGCTTGCCCACACAATGCCATACACGTGGTCTGCGGTTGTGATGCCGGTTGGACATACTGCCAAATTCTCAAAAATTTTGTTGGAGGTGGCTTTTGGTAGGGAAATTAACATTCAGTTCTCTGGCAACAGCTCTGATGAACACTCCTGCAGTTAGCATCCAATTTGATTGATTTGATCCCTCAAAATTTGAGATATTTGTGGCATTGTGCTATGTGACAAAACTGCACATTTTAGAGTGTCCTTTTACTGTCCTCCGCACAAGGTGTACCTGTGTAATGATCATGCTGTCTAGTCAGCTTCTTGATATCCCACACCTATCAGGTGGATTGGCAAAGGAGAAATGCTCACTAACTAGGATATAAACACATTTATACAGAACATTTGAGAGAAATAAGCATTTTGTGCATATGGAACATTTCTGGGATCTTTAATTTCAACTCATGAAACATGGGACCAACTCTTTACATGGTACACAATTGAATAGGCCAAAAGCATAGCCAATCCATTTAGTGAAATGAATGATTGAGGCTGAACTCAAATGCTACATTGATTTAGGGCGTATGCCTGCTGAAGACAAGTCACATAGGCCTACTGGCTATGTCATCGCTGGATGGGCTAAATAATGTAAAGCTATTTTGTGACAATGTATTTTTGTTGCAAATTGCTATAGGCCTATACTTAAACCTAATTGCATTGAAACAAATTCATCGATCCAATGATTTACCGTCCGTAAGCTATAGGACAAGGTGCAGGTGTATGGTTTGATGCGGTTTTGTGGACTTCCCCACTGATAACCGGTAATCCCTTGTTAAATCGGAACAGCCTCGGCTCATATATTTAGGCATATACTAAGCTCCTATATGTCCGCACAGGATGACAGCTGCTGCTTATATGTGGAGGCGTTGCCTGAACAAAAGTGTGCACAATAGGCTTGCTAATAACCAATTTGTTCATCATCTCAGGCATTGGCCTCTGATTGACACAGCTGTTTTACCTGTATTCTGACAGGTTTAGGATCCTGGACAGCGTTGATTTAAAAAAACGTAAGTGCTGAGAGTTCAGGATGAGAGGTAACGGGCGAGACTATTATAGAATCTTTATTCAAAAGATCTAAAAGGCCTTCTGGCTCTCTTACATGTGTAACCTATTTCCTGACTTCTCATAGTCTGCGGGAAGATTTCAATTGCGTCCTCTCTACCTTGTCTCCTCAAAACCCATTAAAATGTTTATTTTATTTTTATTTTATTTAACCTTTATTTAACCAGGTAAGCTAGTTGAGAAAAAGTTCTCATTTACAACTGCGAGCTGGCCAAGATAACGCAAAGCAGTGCGACACAAACAACAGCAACACATGGAATAAACAAGTGTACAGTCAATAACACAATAGGGAAAAAAATAAAGTCTATATACAGTGTGTGCAAACGGTGTGAGGAGGTAAGGCAATAAATAGGCCACAGTAGCGAAGTAGCTGAGCCACACATGTCAATCCCTGATTGTGCATTAGCTGTATTTTTTGTATTCTATGGCGTTAACCTCTCTCTCTCTCTGTTACCCTGCTGTGCCAAAAGGGAGGGCCTTCTCCCTCAGCTGTGGACGCTGCCAGTAGCAACAGTCATGTGCCTCATCTCCATCGCTGCAGTAGTGCGATCTAGTAGAACAATGGTCTAGATCCAATTAATCATGTGGTTCACAATTAATCATGTGGTTCCATACTGCAGGATTTAATTAATGTGTTATAATTTATTCCCCCAGGGTGCAGGTTTGGTCAGATGTCCTCCTGATGGGGTTGGAAAGGAACTGGCATAAAATCAAATCAAAAATCAAATTTTATTTGTCACATACACATGGTTAGCAGATGTTAGTGCGAGTGTAATGAAATGCTTGTGCTTCTAGTTCCGACCATGCAGTAATATCTAACAATTTCACAACAACTACCTTATATACACAAGTGTAAAGGAATGAATAAGAATATGTACATATAAATATATGGATGAGCGATGGCCGAACGGCATAGGCAAGATGCAGTAGATGGTATAGAGTACAGTATATACATATGAGATGCGTAATGTAGGTTATGTAAACATTATATAAATTGGCATTGTTTAAAGTGACTAGTGATACATTTATTACATCAAATTTTTAATTATTAAAGTGGCTAGAGATTTGAGTCAGTATGTTGACAGCAGCCACTCAATGTTAGTGGTGGTTGTTTAACAGTCTGATGACCTTGAGATAGAAGCTGTTTTTCAGTCTCTCGGTCCCAGGTTTGATGCACCTGTGCTGACCTCGCCTTCTGGATGATAGCGGGGTGAACAGGCAGTGGCTCGGGTGGTTGTTGTCCATTTCAGTTTGTCCGTTATTTGTAGGCCGAGGAACTTAAAACTTCGCACCTTCTGCACTACAGTCCCTTCCATGTGGATAGGGGGCTGCTCCCTCTGCTGTTTCCTGAAGTCCACGATCATCTCCTTTGTTTTGTTGACGTTGAGTGTGAGGTTATTTTCCTGACACCACACTCCAAGGGCCCTCACCTCCTCCCTGTAGGTCGTCTCGTCGTTGTTGGTAATCAAGCCTACCACTGTAGTGTCGTCTGTAAACTTGATGATTGAGTTGGAGGACAGAGCAGACCATCCTGCATTGACAACTACATTGGCATTCTACAGTGAGTGAATCACTGTCAAATCAGAAAGATGAGTTCCTTATGGATGTGTTAGTGAGAATGAAGTTTAATGTGTCTTTGTGGCTGTTTTTCAGTGACTCATTTGACCTGCAGTATGAAGAGTGTGAGCTGTGGATGAGGGAGTTAACCCTGGGTTTGAGGCCCAGAAAGGGGTGTCGACACCTGTGTGCACCCCTGCAAATGTTTTATTAATGTATGATAACTTTCAGAGTATACAGTTTGTGGTCTATGACGTTCATTCTTTTTTTAATAGTATTGACAGAGGGATGTTGTCTTGGTTACAGTAGACCCTGATGCCTCATACTGTGTTTCAGTCCAAGCACAGTATGAAAATCAAAATACCATTGATGTGTACTGGCTGTTCGATGAAGGAGGTGAGTTTATTGTTGTGAATCGGATTATGCCCTTTCACAAATCTCAAAATGTACAACATAATCAGACTGATAATGTGGGGTCATAAATAATACAATGTTGTTAAATGTCAAGTACCACAAGTCAGAGAGATAACATAGGATAGAATTATGTCACGGCCATATCAGGCAAAGGGGTCAATGTTATGTGTGAAAGGTAAAGGTGAAGGCTGTTGCTAATTCCCTACCTGCTCACACGTAAAAAGCGCTGGGTAAGGTGCATGGTACTCGTCTTTGTGGGCGGAGACATCCTAGCGAAGGGAGGAGCAAAGGAAAGAGTGAGTGTAGCATGTTTAGGGCCATACTGGGCGGTAGAGACATTATGTAATGTTGTCAGAAAAGCCCCTTGCCTTTCCCCTTCTTTGAATAGTTAAACTGAGCATGTCCTTTGTGTCCCATTTATAGTCATGGCCCTCATCGCCAAGTTCTGCCTTGGTTTCCATGACGTCAAAGTGCTGCCTGATATCAATGGACAACCACAACATGAACAGTATGGTTCCCTGTCACTCACTCTATGATTGTGTCTTATTCAGCACTGTATTGTCTCGTTCTTATGTAAGGGTTCAGTTGATAACATTTGAACATCTTGGCCATGTTCTGTTAATCTCCACCCAGCACAGCCAGAAGAGGACTGGCCACCCCTCATAACCTGGTTCCTCTATAGGTTTCTTCCTAGGTTTTGGCCTTTCTAGGGAGTTTTTCCTAGCCATGTGCTTCTACACCTGCATTGCTTGCTGTTTGGGGTTTTAGGCTGGGTTTCTGTACAGCACTTTGAGATATCATCTGATGTAAGAAGGGCTTTATAAATACATTTGATTGAGTTGCACAGTGATTAAACCCTATGAATTTCATCTTCATCGATTTAAATTGTAAATCTACATCAATTTACAATTTATGATAATGGATAATAGGATAATGGAGTGATAACTGAGCTATGTTCTCTTATTGACAGAGTTATAAAAATAGAGTCGCACACTCCATATATAAACTCCCAGTAATTTATTGGGTAAAACACCAACGTTTCGGTGTGTCTTCTTCAAGGTGCCTTCTTCAAGGTAAAGTCATGAATGCTTGAACCAGGTTATGTAGACATTCAGTGCAATTAGTGCAACCAATGACAATAATGAGTGGTGTGTCATAATGATTAAGTTAATAATAATGAATTGAGTGAAACTGTTTTAAAAAATGTGTTTATAGCATATTGAATATATTAGGCTATTGTTATCATATGGAAACATAATTAAATATTGTACATAATATTAGCATCAACATACATTATTGTTTAATTCAATTTCACATAAATATTTAATTGTTTCCTATTTCATTAAAACATTTTGTTACATGTAATTTTTTGGTTCAACCATAATGCATAATAAGCGTCATCAATAGGGGGAACATATTAGGTGTATGCTGATAAACTGTAGAAAGAATATATCAATTTATAAGACTGGTTCATTAAAGAGAGAATTGTTCACAAGAAGGACCTGAGATCAAAAGTCAATATTCAGTCCACTAGGGGACAATGTTTTTAGACAGGAAAGCCTCCCTTTGTAGTAGTAGGGTCTCGATGTTACCTCTCCTTGATAGAGCAACATGCTCAATGCCTGTGTATTTGAGGGAGGAGATAGGATGGTTAGCTTCAACAAAGTGAGCTGCTAATGGATAATCAATGTTCTTACATGTGATTGAGCCGCGATGTTCAGCTATGCATTGTTTTAATTATCTTATTGTTTGTCCTACGTATACTTTCTCACATGAACAGGTGATGAGATTGATTACTCTCTTGGTCTTGCATGAGATGATACCCCTAACTGGGATTTTTCAACCTGTATGCAGGTGTCTGAAGAAGGATGTTTTAATAATGCTGTTGCACTCTGCGCATGAGCCACATTTTAGTTCCCATTTGGAATGGGTGTCAAGAGTGGGCTTATTGACAGAACCATGCCCGCGGGAAGGAGAGGGCAATATCCCAGTGCTCTGTGCATGGCTTGGCTGGAAACTTGTGACTTGCCCCCCACTTAATGGTGAGGGGAAACCAAGAGCATATGCTCACCTTCTAATGTCAGTGATCCCTGTTCTAACTATGTTTCATGAAATCACCCAATAACCAAGGAAAATAGTATTGTTATAGCCCTGGTGATAATAAATCAGATTTTCTCTGGTAGAAGTGCTCTGGTCATGACAATTCACTTATTTCATTATCATCAGCAGACTCCTTAGCCATCTGTGAAATATGTGATTACATTTAACGTCATCATCAGTAGCAGAATCATTGTTGTCATTATCATCACTATGCAGTAGAATATAACATTTTGTTGATGGTATGCTTGACGATAGACTGTTTTGAGGTGTAACACCAGTGTCTATTTGTGATTGTCAGTAAAAAAAAATCCTGTGCTTTTATAAAAATGTTTGACTTGTAAACAAAGATTAAAGTGATAACTAGGCTTCTTGTATTGTGTAATCCCTTGAACACCAATATCACAATGCTCGTTTCAATGTTCATTCTAATAAGCCTAACTTTCAAAATAAAGTTATTTTTGGTTCAACCGGAAATCCACAAAATGTTTGTTTGATAAGTATAGTATAGAGCACAATTATCTAATGAAATGTTTCTGTCTTTTGCATATGGAAAATAATTTGGACAGGCCAATGAAAAATCTTTAAATATGACTGATATAACTCATACTTGGTGAACTGTAACTTCGAAGCTGGTATCATTATCTTTGCACAGCATGCGCAGTACAGCATGCTCCACGAGCCTCCACGTTTGATCACGAGCCTGGTTAGCCAATCACGTCAAGCCACAATGTGTTTCCAAACAACACTCCTTTTCACTCGACAGGCTGCGTCAACCACTTCCTCATTTCAACTAAAAAGTTTTCGGGTGAAGAAATTGATTGCTACTTTGTATCTCTGACATTTCAGATGATCAGATACTGTAGTTACTCACTCCGTTGATATTATTACTTGATAGCTAAGAGGCTACATTGTAGCTACTACTTAATCGCGTTGGGAGAGGTCACAAGAAAATAAACATGGACAATACTGGTTTTCCTAGACAAAAAACAATCAAGCTTGTGATAAAAACACCTAATCAAGCCCACGGGGATCAAACGATTGAAGGAGTTGACATGGACTGGTCGGTGAAAGAGTTGAAGACACATTTGTCGAGAATGTACCCAAACAACCCGGTGAGTGAATGTAATAGTTAACTTAGCTAGCTAACGTTACCAGAGCAAGCTAGCAAGTCCTTGCCAAGTTATATAGGCCAAGGAAGCTTGTCAGCTAATGTGACGCTAGCTACTGTCAATAACAATCATTCAAGCCAAACAGCTAAATTAGCTAGCTAGGCTATGCATAGTTGTGTGTATTAATCGTGGTTGCTGTCAGTGTGTGTCTTGTGTTGACATCTGTCCCACTTTCCCCCACAGGCTGAAAGTGATCAGAGACTAATTTACTCTGGCAAGCTGCTCCCAGACCACCTGCATGTAAGAGATATTTTCAGAAAGGTAGGTGTGTGTGCTTGTTCACCTATCTAACAATTAGACAAATTCTCAGAACTCTATCTATATACTGAGTTATGTTTCAAGCATCTGGTCAGATTGCAGGCATCATCTGTCAAAAATATAATGTTACTGATTCAACATAATGTGTCTAGATCAGGGATTCAGTCAGCCCACACACATACCTCAATTCCGGGAATTGCGAAACATGTCTTAGTTGTTTTAGTATTACTGCCGTGACTTAAAACTGTGCCGGACAATTTGTATATTTCATCTTTTTGGTCAATTAATCACAATACTAGAATCATTATTGTTGAACAAAACCCAGACTGAAAACTGGACTTTGACAACCTTGGAGTTCAAGCCTATTATAAGCCCCTCATAACCCCTTTTCTAAACTTCAGATCAGATGTTGATCACTCAGTTCACTACTTTTCTGACAGGATTTTTCAATAGCCATTTAAAAAAAAAAAAAATATTTCAAAGGTTGAATGGCTGTCCCTCTATGTCCAGTGCCAAGAATGGATGTAATGTATATTACTGTGGTTTATGTTGTCTGGTGTATCTTATCATGTATGTATATGCCTTCACAGACAGACCTAACACCCACTGTGCACCTGGTGTGTGCAGTAAGGACTCAGCCTATAGGTCCACTAGGAGCAAGACCAAAGGTAAAGTACCCCATATGGAACCCTATCTGAAACTGTGACACTGGATTCTATGTGAAGGTTATGATCTAGTCCTAGGTGAAGCTATTTTAAATCTACTCATTAAATAGCATCAGTCAACAATGTCTCGGTTGTTGCTCCCCAAGATATTGTGCCAAACCATGATGAAACTTTTTAGTTCTGCTGTGCCAGTGATTCCCTCATGTTCTGCTTTAGAAACCATGCACACCTCATGAATATTAACTAGTAGCAATAATTGGGAGCTCCCGGAGCTGACAAAGGACAGTCAAAGCCAGAAATGCAGCTTAGGAAAAAGCCACCTCACACAGTTGATAGGGCGTTTTGGCTTATCAAATGACTCCTTATCAGCCAAAATCGTCTCAATTATACCCCCATTCAGTGGTTGAGAATGTGTCAGCGGAGTCTGTTCTGTTCTCTGGAAAGAGGAGTCCCAGCTCAGTGGGTAGCAGGAGACAGGTGCACAAATGCTCTCATTAGGATTCTCTGGAGACCATAACTTTGCATCTCTGAAACTTTACTGCAGCTTATAGCTATGCAGCTAGATCTAAAGATAGCTAGGTTGGGGGTTTCACATAACTTTTTTTTTTAAATTGTGTGAGAGTATATTCCTGTATTTTAGTGCCAAATGGGTCTAGACATGTCTGTGAGGGATTGTAAAAAGCTTTTTTTTTCAGATTAGGAATGGTGTGCAGTGTAAGGAACCAGGACCAAGTACCTTTCACGTTAGAACAATTGAAAACAAAGGACAAGCAAGATACTGTCCAAACGTGTTATTTTGAATCCTCTAGTCTACTGTGATGGTTTCTGTTGTCACTTTGTCAGTATCGTTTAAGATGAGGGAAGACGGTATTTTTTTGAATGAGCATGGCCTTATTTCAGCAAATTGGATGACTGTCATTCATTTTCTGTCATTCATATTCCATTCACCAAGCTTAATGTAATATCGATAGCTTTAGACTACTACATCATACTTAAATTTTCCCTACACCCATCATGAAGTTGCTACAACCTATCCTATGAATGAAAGTTAAGAATGTAGGTGCACACAGGTCAAGAGTAATGTTTGAGTAGTCAAGGTGACACGCAGTGACACATTTATACCACCTTGCACACATTTGCCTGCATCTAGCTTCTCTAGGGTGTAATCATTAGTCCAACAGTTGCAAACAAGAGTTTATTTTGGACAAATTCAGATATGTTTATCACCGTTCCGTTTGCTTCCGTTTAAGGTTTTCATCAGAATTGGTGGAAAGAAAACACCCTGATCACACGCAAACACAGTTCACTTTCATAGTAGCCACATACCAACAGCATGATGACTTTGCTCGTTATATTCCTTCTCGCATCAACACACTCTCCTCCTCTCACCTTTTCCCTTCGCTTGTGGACTTATGTGCACAACACATCAGCTGTCTGTGAACAGAGGAAGAAATCTTTCCTTGCCATTTTCTTTATTTTTATTAATACTTTTTATTTTTCAGAAATTCACTGAGGATGGTCCTCCTCTGAGGAGCATCTACTGATGCCCACACCTGTGGTGTAACACCATTTCTCACTTTTGATTCAGGTCAGGGAATCAGAGCAGCAAGAGGCACAAACATCGGCCATGCCTACCGGTCAGAACCCAGAGGGTGCCTCCCGAGCCCCATCTGTGCCCACTGAACTAGAACTGAGACAGCGCAGGCCCCCTGCCCCCTCTCACACCCCACCAGCAGCTGCATGGCCTGGCACTACAACGTGAGTTAACAAGACTGTTGCATTCTTTGCATAAGGCTGGTGGTATTAGTACTGTATCTATTACTTGTGTTGCTTTATGAAGAGTTATATTGCTTGGAGAGATTATTTGCAATACATTGGTCTATCCTTCAGTCGGACATGACATGTAATTCACACTGCTATTATTCTGTGTTTCTAGGCTAGTGGCAGCAGAGATGACAAACCCAACCTTCCCCACTTACTCCCTCTACAGCCCTCAACAGCTTCTCTGGCTGCAGCACATGTATGCTCGCCAGTACTACATGCAGTAGTAAGTATTCAATCACAAGCATTTTATCACATTTAGTTATGTGACTTCCTACTGTTCTGCCATAGCATATTATTAACCCTCTAGAGCAGGGTTCCCAAACTTGTGGGTGGTTTTATTTGGTCCCACAAGTTTTCTGATCCAAAAATAAATAAATAATAAGCTAACATATGAAAGTGTTTTAAGATGGTCATACCAAGGATTATTTAGCTGTTTGATTATGAATTTTAAGACCCATTAAATTATCAAAACATATATACAAAAATGATTAGATGGAACATTGAATTTGGCATTATTGCTATTAGCCAATAGAAACGCATTGAAAAACAGATTCACTACATGGAATAACAGTCCCCCCAAAAAATGTAAAAGGAAGTTTGTTTTGAACTGTCTGTCCTATATCTGAGGGATATAAGAAAGATTTATCCCCATATTTTAGGCACTAAACTATGTACAGTACCAGTTAAAAGTTTGGACACACCTACACATTCCAGGGTTTTTCTTTATTATTAACAATTTTCTACATTTTAGAATAATAGTGAAGACATCAAAACTATGAAATAACATATATGGAATCATCAAATCAAATCAAATCAAATTTATTTATATAGCCCTTCGTACATCAGCTGATATCTCAAAGTGCTGTACAGAAACCCAGCCTAAAACCCCAAACAGCAAGCAATGCAGGTGGAGAAGCACGGTGGCTAGGAAAAACTCCCTAGAAAGGCCAATACCTAGGAAGAAACCTAGAGAGGAACCAGGCTATGTGGGGTGGCCAGTCCTCTTCTGGCTGTGCCGGGTGGAGATTATAACAGAACATGGTCAAGATGTTCAATGTTCATAAATGACCAGCATGGTCGAATAATAATAAGGCAGAACAGTTGAAACTAGAGCAGCAGCACAGTCAGGTGGAAGTTGAAACTGGAGCAGCAGCATGGCCAGGTAGACTGGGGACAGCAAGGAGTCATCATGTCAGGTAGTCCTGGGGCATGGTCCTAGGGCTCAGGTCAGTTGAAACTGGAACAGCAGCATGGCCAGGTGGACTGGGGACAGCAAGGAGTCATCATGTCAGGTAGTCCTGGGGCATGGTCCTAGGGCTCAGGTCCTCCGAGAGAGAGAAAGAAAGAGAGAAGGAGAGAATTAGAGAACGCACACTTAGATTCACACAGGACACCGAATAGGACAGGAGAAGTACTCCAGATATAACAAACTGACCCCAGCCCCCCGACACATAAACTACTGCAGCATAAATACTGGAGGCTGAGACAGGAGGGGTCAGGAGACACTGTGGCCCCATCCGAGGACACCCCCGGACAGGGCCAAACAGGAAGGATATAACCCCACCCACTTTGCCAAAGCACAGCCCCCACACCACTAGAGGGATATCTTCAACCACCAACTTACCATCCTGAGACAAGGCTGAGTATAGCCCACAAAGAATGTTCATGTAGTAACCTAAAGTGTTAAACAAATCTAAATATATTTGAGATTCTTCAAAGTAGCTACCCTTTGCCTTGATTACGGCAGGTAGGTAGCCTACTGGTTAGAGTGTTGGACTAGTAACCGAAAGATCGAATCCCCGAGCTTATCGAAGATCGAATCCCCGAGCTGACAAGGTAATAATCTGTCGTTCTGCCCCTGAACAAGGCAGTTAACCCACTGTTCCTAGGCCGTCACTGAAAATAAGAATTTGTTCTTAACTGACTTGCAGAGTAAAATAAAGGTCAAATGTAAAAACAATTACAGCTTTGCACACTCTTGACGTTATCTCAACCAGCTTCATGATGTAGTCACCTGGAACATAGCCCTATTTGGTCAAATAAGTCCATATTATGGCAAGAACAGCTCAAATAAGCAAAGAGAAACGACAGTCCATCATTACTTTAAGACATGATGGTCAGTAATTTGGAAAAAATTCAAGAATATTGAACTTTTTTTCAAGTGCAGTTTCAAAAACCATCAAGCGCTATGATGAAACTAGCTCTCATGAGGACCCCCACGGGAAAGAATGACCCAGAGTTACCTCTGCTGCAGAGGATAAGTTCATTAGAGTTAACTGCACCTCAGATTGCAGCCACTCTGCTTCACAGAGTTCAAATAACAGACACATCTCAACATCAACTGTTCAGAGGAGACTGTGTGAATCAGGCCATCATGGTCAAATCGCTGTAACGAAACCACTCTAAAGAACACCAATAATATGAAGAGCCTTGCTTGGGCCAAGAAATACGAGCAATGGACATTAGACCAGTGGAAATCTGTCCTTAGGGTCTGATGAGTCCAAATTTTAGATTTTTGGTTCCAACCGCCGTGTCTTTGTGAGATGCAGAGTAGGTGAACGTGGAATCTCTGCATGTGTGGTTCCCACCATGAAGCATGTAGGAGGAGGTGTGATGGTGTGGGGGTGCTTTGTGACACTGTCTGTGATTTATTTAGAATTCAAGGCAGACTTAACCGGCATGGCTACCACAGCATTCTGCAGCGATATGCACTCCCATCTGGTTTGCGCTTAGTGGGACAATAATTTGTTTTTCAACAGAACAATGACCCCACACACCTCCAGGATGTGTAAGGGCTATTTGACCAAGAAGGAGAGTGATGGAGTGCTGCCTCAGATGACCTGGCCTCCACAATCACCCAACCTCAACCCAATTGAGATGGTTTTGTATGAGTTAGACCACAGAGTGAAGGAAAAGCCAACAAGTGCTCAGCATATGTGGGAACTCCTTCAAGACTGTTGGGAAATCATTCATCATGAAGCTGGCTGAGAGAATGCCAAGAGTGTGCAAAGCTGTCATCAAGGCAAATGATGGCTGCTTTGAAGAATATATAAAATATATTTAGATTTGTTGAACATCTGATTCCATATGTGTTCATGGTTTTGATACCTTCACTATTATTCTACAATGTAGAAAATATAAAAAATCAAGAAAAACCCTTGAATGAGTAGGTGTGTCCAAACTTTTGACTGATACTTCTATTCATTTTTTTAAACTGGTACCGGGGACCTTCAGGCGAGTCTTGTGATACTTGTGGGCGTCCTAGAGCAAAACGCAGAACACCATCGTGTTCGTAGGAGTCAGCTTTCCACTGAGATGTCATATTCGTGTGTAGCCCAAACCGTTTGGAGGCTACAGACAGAAGTTGGCAGAAGAGGCTGTACCAACTTCAGATGAGTCTTGTGAAGCTTGTGGGTGTCTTTAGAACTGTCGTTTTCGTGAGAGTATCATCTTTCAATAGAATAGTTTGTAGGCCAAACTGTGCTGACGCTACGGACATTTTCTTGAGAAGAACGATTTTCGGGATGTGTCATGGTCTGACAAATACCAGTCTAGGGTGATATCGGCAGATGGGGTGGATTGAGAAGCAGCCCATGCAAAAAAAAACATCTCTAGCTTAGACACATTTTCTAGGGGATTTAGGGATTTTAATCAGATTTTTGCGGGGCACGGAAATTGTAGGCAAGGGTTAAGCAGGGAAAATATTTGAAGTGTGTTTTGCTTATACACTGGGTCTGTCTTTTGTCCCAAAGCCATGCAGCCTACGCAGCAGCAGCAGCCTCTGCCCCCTTTGCCCCAGCCGCCGGCCCATCCCTGCCTGTCGCACCCCACCAAGCCGCTATCCCAGCAGCCCTGCCAGCCAATCAGAATGCACAGGATGCCGCCTTCATCAACCCGGGAGCAGCCAATCAGAACCTGCGGATGAACGCCCAGGGCGGACCTGTGATGGAGGATGAGGAGGATATCAATCGGGATTGGCTTGACTGGGTGTACACGGCTGCACGTCTGGGTGTCTTCCTCAGCATTGTCTACTTCTACTCCAGCCTGAGCCGCTTCATCCTGGTCATGAGCAGCCTCCTCCTTATGTACCTGTGAGTTTGCTGTTTTTGTGGCTGTTTGTTTGTTCTTACACTACCGTTCAAAAGTTTGGGGTCACTTAGAAATGTCCTTGTTTTTGAAAGAAAATATAAAAAAATTGTCCATTTAAAATAACATCAAATTGATCAGAAATACAGTGTAGACATTGTCAATGTTGTAAATTACTATTGTAGCTGGAAACGGCTGATTTTTATGGAAAATCTACATAGGCGTACAGAGGCCCATTATCAGAAACCATCTCTCCTGTGTTCCAGCGGCAAGTTGTTAGCTAATCCAAGTTTATAATTTTAAAAGGCTAATTGATCATTAGAAAACCCTTTTGCAATAATGTTAGTACAGCTGAAAACTGTTGTTCTGATTTAAAGAAGCAATAAAACTGTCCTTCTTTAGACTAGTTGAGTATCTGGAGCATCAGCATTTGTGGGTTCGATTACAGGCTCAAAATGGCCAGAAACAAAGAACTTTCTTCTGAAACTTGTCAGTCTATTCTTGTTTTGAGAAAATATGGCTATTCCATGCGACAAATTGCCAAGAAACTGAAGATCTTGTACAACGCTGTGTACTACTCCCTTCACAGATCAGCGCAAACTGGCTCTAACCAGAATAGAAAAAAGGATGAGAAGAAAATGTTCATTATCTGTTAGTTGTACTGGTCCTGGGAATGTAAACAGAGCTTCCATTATTATCATATCAGTGAGTTGGTACTGCCTCTTTTTTTTGCACTTCCTGTTCTTAACCATTAATAACATGAAATTCACCACCACGTGAATAAGATGTACTCACAAATAACATGTATCCTGTGTACTTTGACTGTATGCTACTGTATGCTATGCTAATAAACACACAGTTTAAGAAAAATCATTCAGATCTACTTTATTAATCCCTGTTGTCTTCCTCTCAGGCACACAGCAGGCTGGTTCCCCTTCAGGAGAAGGCCCCTGGTCAGAGGTCCCAACAACCAGGTCCCCGAGGTCATCCAGAACCACCAGGACAGGAACCCAGTTCCACCTGTAAGACACGTTCTCTCTGGCGGTGGAAAACAGAGATGGCTTTATAACAAGGCATTTAGCTACTGCCCTTATGTAGTAACATTCCTCGTACAGCATGTAGCGTTCCAGTAACAGTTGAATAAATACAGTCTGTTTATATCTCAACTCTAGCGGTGGGGCTAACAGTTTCTCCTCTTCTCTCAGATGGAGGACCCTGCAGGAGAAGAGGGGGCCGGGGCGGAGGCTGAGGTTGATGAACCACACCCCCTGACTGCAGTGCTGGTGCCTCCACACAGGGTGTCCATCGTTTGGACTGCCTGGATCTTTTTCAAAGCCTTCTTTGCCTCCCTCGTCCCAGAGGCCCTAGCAGTGGCTAACTGAATTATCAACTTTTCCAGCAGGGGGCAGACTGGTGCTGAATTTACCCTGAGTATTAGACTTGCCTCTGTCACGGGAAGTCCTCCCTCTTTGGACCTCTGGATAGTAGATGCCTGGACTATTTGTGAGAAATCCTGAATGATTTAGGGCTTCAATGCATACAAATCCCTGCCTGTAGTCTGTTGTGTGTGTTTAGGGATATGGTGGTTCATTCGGCACTTCCTGCCTTATGATAGTGACCAAATGGTTGTATATGCAGTATAGTACATACACTTCTCGCTGCCAAATGGTTGTATATACTGTAAATGAGTATTGGAACTAAAAATGTAAATATTATTCTATTGTCTGTGTAACAGGGTTGGTTATGTTTCCACTTGACACTGCAGAAACCTGTATTTTGATTGTGTATTCCTATTGATTGGTTGGTTAAATTTACATATCAGTAAGTTGTTATGCCATTGGTCATGCTTGCAGATAGGGAGAGATCGGAAACTTAAATTCTTTCCAGTCTGATATTGACATTCAGGTGGTAGGCCACGTTCTGAAATTACTGTATTCTATTTTCATATTTACAATGTTTAGGAGTTCACTATGTACAGTACCTGTCAAAAGGTGAGGCACACCTACTCATACAAGGGTTTTTTATTTTTGATATTTTCTACATTGTAGAATAATAGTGAAGACATCAAAATTATGAAATAACACACATGGAAACATTTAGTGACCAAAAAAGTGTTAAAAAAAACCAAAATATATTTAATGTGAGACTTCAAAGTAGCCACCCTTTGCCTTGATGATAGCTTTGCATGCTCTTGGCATTCTTTCAACCAGCTTCATGAGGTAGTCACTGGGAATGCATTTAAATGAATTTGCCTTGTTAATTTCTGGAATTTCTTATTTTAATGTGTTTGAGCCAAGCAGTTGTGTTGTGACAAGGTAGGGTTGGTATACAGAAGATAGCCCTATAAGAACAAGTCCATATTAGGGCAAGAACAGCTCAAATAAGTGAAGAGAAATGACAGTCCATCATTACTTTAAGACATGAAGGTCAGTCAATCTGGAAATGTAAGAACTTTGAACGTTTTTCAAGTGCAGCTGAAAAACCACCAAGCACTATGATGAAACTAGCTCTCATGAGGACCGCCACAGGAAGAGAAGACCCAGAGTTACCTCTGCTGCAGAGTATAAGTTCATATAGAGTTCATACCAGCCTCAGAAATGGGCAATTAACGGCCCCTCAGATTGCACCTCACAGAGTCTAAGTAACAGACATCTCAACATCGTTGAGAGGAGACTGCGTGAATCAGGCCTTCACGGTCGAATTGCTGCAAAGAACCACTACTAAAGAACACCAATAATAAGAGACTTGCTTGGGCCAAGAAACATGAGCAATGGACATTAGACTGGTGGAAATCTGTCTGATGAGTCCAAATTTGAGTTTTTTGATTACAACTGCAGTGTCTTTGTGAGACATGGAGTAGGTGAACAGATGATCTCCGCATGTGTGGTTCCCACCGTGAAGCATGGAGGGGGATATGTGATGTTGTGGTGGTGCTTTGCTGGTGACACTGTCAGTGATTTATTTAGAATTCAAGGCACGCTCAACCAGCATGGCTACCACAGCATTCTGCAGGAATACACCCTCTCATCTGGTTTGCGTTTAGTGGGACTATCATTTGTTTTTCAATGACCCTAAACACACCTCCAGGCTGTGTAAGGGCTATTTGACCAAGAAGGAGAGTGATGGAGTGCTGTATCAGAAGACCTGGCCTCCACAATCACCAGACCTCAACCCAATTGAGATGGTTTGGGATGAGTTGGACTGCAGAGTGCAGGAAAAGCAGCCACAAGTGCTCAGCATATGTGGGAACTCCTTCAAGACTGTTGGAAAAGCATTTCAGGTGAAGCTGGTTGATAGAAGGCCAAGAATGTGCAAAGCTGTCAAAGGCAAAGGGTGGCTACTTCGAAGAATTTCAAATATAAAATAAATGTAGAATTGTTTTACACTTTTTTGGTTACATGATTCCATATGTGTTATTTCATAGTTTTGATGTCTTCACTATTATTCTACAATGTAGAACATAGTAAAAATAAAGGAAAACCCAAACTTGACTGGTACTGTATGTGTACACTACCTGTTAGATATTGGTCATGTTATTGCTGTAAGAGCGAGTTAGCTAGCATGCTTTAATTTTAATGGTCGCTTTAGCTCCCTGCTATTTTCAGACGAGTCACGAATCTACAGCCATCAACATACTGTTGTCTTACACATCTAACGTGCTTCCTTGTTTCTATCGTCAGGTACCGTCACATTTATTGTATTTTGTACTATTTTTGTCATTGTAAAGATGTTTGATTAAAAAAAATACCCAGTCTGATATTAAAATGCAAGCGATCAATCACGAATCTGCAGCCATCAACCTATAGTGGTCCTGCACGTCGAATGTGCTTCCTTGTGTCTATTGTCAGAATAAACACCAATCAACTGGAACCGCTGGCTGGCCATTCCTCGTTACCAAGTACGATCACATCTTGCATATCTTATTATGCAAGCTTGCTTTCATCTGGGTTTAATTCTGGGATGCCCATAGTGCTATATGACTAACACGTTTGTATTGCTCTTGCTCAGAGATGTGCTATACAGGGTTGTGTGTGTGTATCGCATGCTTTTCTGGTTGTCTCAGATGTGAAATAGAAAGCAATGTCAACATAGTGTGGTTTTAATTCATTAGAAAGGCGAAAGAACTGAAAGCTGAATTATGGTAAACACAGGAACATACAGTTGTCTGGGGCTTAGGCCAGACTGCTGTATCCGTCTAAAAACTAAATTGAATCATGCATAGCGAGCTTGCTCCCTTGTTATACAGATGACAAAAATATGTATTCAGACCCTTTGACTTTTTCCACATTTTGTTACAGCCTTATTCTAAAATTGATTAAATTGTCCCCCCCCCCCCATCAATCTACACACAATACCAAATAATGACAAAGCAAAAACAGGTTTAGAAATGTTTGCTAATTTATTAAGAATAAAAACTGATTACATTCACGTAAGTATTTAGACCCTTTACTCAGTACTCTGTTGAAGCACCTTTGGCAGTACAGCCTCGAGTCTTCTTGTGTATGACGCTACAAGCTTGGAACACCTGTATTTGGGGACTTTCTCACATTCTGCTCTGCAGATCCTCTCAAGCTCTGTCAGCTTGGATGGGGAGCGTTGCTGCACAGCTATTTTCAGTCTCCAGAGATGTTTGATCGGGTTCAAGTTGGGTCTCTGGCTGGGGCACTTAAAGACATTCAGAGTCTTGTCCCGAAGCTGCTCCTGCGTTGTCTTGGCTGTGTGCTTAGGGTCTTTGTCCTGTTGGAAGGTGAACCTTCGCCCCAGTCTGAGGTCCTGAGTGCTCTGGAGCAGATTTTCATCAAGGAAATCTCTGTACTTTGCACCTCGATCTTGACTAGTCTCCCAGTTCCCAATAAGGCTGTAACATAGCAAAATGTGGAAAAAGGCAGGGGGTCTGAATACTTTCCTAATGCACTGTATACACTAATTGTAATTTCCCTCTAGTAAGTTCCCAATTTGATTTGTCTTTTTGTTTTTATTTTGGTAAAACAGCTGTTTAGGGGATGCTACTGTATCATAAATATTTTGTGGAGACTTGTATTAATAGATGCAATTAATGTACTTATTTAAAAGGATTGCCTCTTAAGAAACAATAATTTACTAGTCAACTAACAGAACAAATACTATATCACATCTACAGTACTCAATAACACAAGCTTGTTTCAGATAAATATGTTTTTAATTTTCATAGCATGTCTCATGCAAATGTTTTAAGTTCACAGGGGTAACCCTCCTCCACTCCAACTCTACAGCTTTTGCAATCCAAAGTTCATTGACCTGTTGGAGAAATGTGGGGTTTGCAAACTGCATTCTGTGTTTACTGTGTGGGGTTGTAGTACATTTCACTCTTTTTCCCCATTGCTTCCTCTGAGTTGTCCAGGCAGGCTAGAGAATTCAGCTAGTACTTCTGGTCCATAGAATCTTGCTCCCTCTGACCCAGTCCACTATGGGGGTACATCTCTGTTATGTACTGTCCTATAATAACCCTACCTCACATGTACAGAAGTAGCTGCCTGGGGACAGAAAGACCACGCAACAAAAAACACCCCCAAATCCTCGGACTTCAACTCTGGCCTGGTTGAGGCCCAATTATAGCCTACTGGGACAGTTTTGTGATGTTAAATTTATCAAAGGTTAGCCTCAATCCATCCCCCATCTCCCTGGAGGTGTCTTCTGTTCCCTCCCTCTTCCTCCGCTTGTCTGTTCGGCTCAACACAGCCTGGATCAGTGGCAGGTTTCTGAGGAGACACTACACAGCTCTGGGATCCAGTTTGAAGTCAGTATTAATTTAGCTTCTTGTGTGATGGATAAGTGTTTGATGACACTCCCAGTCCTGCTGCTGTTCCTGGGCCTGGTTGGGATATCCCGCTCCTGTCTGAATCCTGTCTCTGCATACAGATTCACTGGGGCTGTCTGTAGGCTGACCTACTCTGCAGCAGTGGTCTGTGAGTATGACTACTCTATTCCTGTCTCTTTCTCTCTCTCTCTCTCTCTCTCTCTCTCTCTCTCTCTCTCTCTCTCTCTCTCTCTCTCTCTCTCTCTCTATGG
Organism: Oncorhynchus kisutch; assembly: GCF_002021735.2. NCBI lineage: Eukaryota > Metazoa > Chordata > Actinopteri > Salmoniformes > Salmonidae > Oncorhynchus > Oncorhynchus kisutch. The sequence continues at coordinate 26,821,884 of NC_034177.2, read as the reverse complement.
TGTTCTCTAGAATCTCTCTCAGCTGATGCTGAAAGTGCTAGCTTCCTTATTGCGTTGTTTTTGTTTGAATAAAAACATTCGATTTTACTGACTTATTTTGTCTTCAGTAAATGAGAAGACCACCAAGGTGATCCAGGCTGATCCAGGCTGTTCAAGCATGAACAGCGAGAAGTCTATTCTCTTTGTTGGAAAGGTTAAATATGGGCTTACCAAGTGAGTGGACCTCTCTCCTTCCACAGTCAGCACACCAGCACCACATGTACGTGCATTTCCTTTCATTCTCCTCCATTTCCTCACTTGCAATCATTTAGTCCTACATTCGCTAATCATAGATAGGTGAAGTATATGGCACATGTTTGGATGAATGCATAAGCACTTATTTTTAAATCACAAACAGATTGAACGTCAACTCTGTTGCCAGTGCTTTCTTGGTTGGCTCTTTTAAGGAACAACCAATAATATTGTCCTCTCCTGATCTTTGCCCTCTCAGTCTGGAGATCCATAACCTGTCGATTGGGCGGAGTGAGTTTGAGCTGAAGCCAGGTAAAGGCATTGAGATTGCTATCTCCAAAGTGTCTGCTGTTTCCAAGGGAACCATCCAGTATGAAAATGGCAGCTGTCTGTGAGTCCTTCCATCAATCACTGTAACCGGGGAGGATGACACTGAGCAGGAAAAAGATGGAACTACTGTTGATCAGTTTATGTTCAGATTTTTAATATACATTTCTGTGAGTTTTAATGTTATGTTGTATTTTAACCAAATATCCTGGTATGTAGGCTACTACTAAGGCTTGTATGTTGACCTTAGATAACTGTGTGCTGGTGTCACTGTTTGCAGTGTCAACGTGGGACATTCAGTAGATTTGGAAATTGAGTCACATATTGATCTCGGCATTAACCCTAAACTTTGTAAGTAGATTTTTCTGTCCATTGTTTTTGTAGTTTTCAATGTTCATTCTCATTCTCCTCAAGAGTTGAAAGGAATCTTATAAACAGAGTTTTATTGTGATGTGTTGTAATGTATTTCTTGGCACTGACCAGTCTTTCTATGTCTCAGATTGTGGAAAAGAGAATGTTGCCGCAGACACCTCAGTCTGTTACCTTACCATCCACAAGCTCAATCTCCTGCTGCTGGGAGACAAAGAGTGAGTGAACGTGAACATGAAACCTAGAGAAAATTGTGCAATATGTTACACTTGTCAACTGCTCTCTGTTTTTCCACAAGAAAAGTAAAACTGCTGCATAAAATACAAAACCTCTGCTTTACATTCTGTCTGTAGACCTGGCTGGCTGAAGAGGCTGTTTACAGACTTTATCACCTTCACAGTGAAGTTGGTTATTAAAAGCCAGGTGAGTAACATATGAGGGAAGTTTAGGAAAATACCAATTTACAGTTGGAATAATAGTATATGCAAATATTTTTATAACTAAACCAAGATAGACCGCACCCTGTTGTTTGGAATGGGAACAAATAATGGGAAGAACAAGCAAGGAGGTGGGCAGAGCCAAGCACGAGCTAGGAAGATCCTATTGGGCCGTTATAGCACACATCTGCATATTTCCGTTAGGGAACGCTTACTTGGGAAGTGCGCGTGCGCAATAACTCTATTAACCTTTGCACTCCTTCTAAACAAAACCATTTTTTAAGACTAAAAACGTAGTCCACTCTGCTCACAACAGACTAGTTTTGGGAACATAAAACTGTATTGAGATCAAATGTTTAATCGATGAGAACATTTGCAGAATGTCTGCCAAAAATCCAACTCCTTCCATCTTCTCCCACTGCCGTATTTGGTAGTGAGTGGAAACGCCAAGCGGATGCTTCACATTTATAAATCCAGCGAAATATCTGTCTCATTGTTCTATCTGTGCTATATGTCTCATTGGCCTTTACTCAATTAGATTTGCTCAAATCCTGCATCCTCTCTCCTCCGCCCTCTCTCACCTCCTTTTGAAAAAGGTCAAAGGCAATCGAGGAGAGGCAGTGAGGAGAGTGAATGTGGGCAAAGATGTGCTTGTATGAAATTAAAAGGCTTAGGGATTCAAGCTTAGGTTGATTTTAAATGGAATTTTAATAATAAATATGTTGGATTCACATCTCCATCTCAACCAAAAATTAAAGTTAAAGAATAAGATTAAATCAAATCAAACTGTATTTAAAGTGAATTTAAAGTTTGATTTGATTTAGTCCTTTTCTTTAACTTTTGGTTGAAATTGAGATGTGAATACAACATATCAATTATTCATTTGTAGACCAACTGCAATTAAAGCCAGACTCAGTGGCACAGATGGAGCTATCCAAGCAGAAGATATATCTCATTAAAAAGTTGATATTTGGATGACTTAACAACCAAACACAATTCTATATCAATTTTGCAATACGATAAATAGCCTATTAACTTGTCGACAAGTTAATAAATTATATGTTGGATTCTCATCTCCATCTCAACCAAAATAAAAGTTAAAGAATGGGATTAAGCCAGTGGCTCAGATGGAACTATACAAGCAGTAGATACATCTCCTTTAAATGTTCATGTTGTAGTTGTCAACCAAACACAATTCAATATTTATTTTGTAAGACAGTAAGTAACCTAATATTAAGGCTATCTTACAAACTAATGTAACAGTATTTATTCAACATTAAAATGAGTAACTCATCCATGGACACATTGAGGTTACTGTAACAATAAATGTCTTATGTAATCATAGAAAGTGTGCATGTTCAGGGTCCCAGGTGTGTGGAAATCTTCACAATTACTATAATAATCTGCACAGAATCTCAAACAGTATTGATCACTTGCACCATGTGCTTTAATGTAATCTCTACAAATTGCAACCCAGGTAATTTAGTTGTGATATTAGATCAAGCAAATTGATGACTCATTAAGTTGTTATTTAGGGGACAACTAAACGAAAAATCAGACATTGATTTATCTTTGGAATTTGGTTAAGCTTTTAGATGGTTAAAGCAGTGATAACACATTCGGAATTCAACAAACTTTTGGCTGTCTTTTTGAGTGGGTGAAAATAAGTTGGAATCTCATTGATCAACATAGGCTATCTACCAAATATTAACCAATTCTCCATGTTTTTATTTTTATTTTTATTTTTTATATCACCTTTATTTTAACCAGGTAGGCTAGTTGAGAACAAATTCTCATTTGCAACTGAAATGACATGGTGTACCCAGTGGGACAACCTGGTCTCAGAGCATTTTGTGTTATTCTGTATTTACATTTTACGAATTACAGTTCCTATTATATATTCAGAATTTGCAAAACATACAATATGTTATGAATTTGCAAAATGTACAATATGTTACGAATTTGCAAAACGTATATGATATGTTACGAATTTTAGCTAGTTGGCTAATGTTAGCTAGCTCGCGAATGTTAGCTAAGCTAGGGGTTAAGGAGTCCATATGCTTCCCAGCCGAAACAGTTCAGAAGAGTTTGTGCATATATTATGACAACATTTGGTGACCTTTTGGTTAATTTTGGACTTCAGTGAGTTTTTTTTTAGCACAATTTTTTTTCAGGAGGCAAGCCGAAGTTTGGAGCTGAAGTCTAAACCCCTTCGTCTGTGATTGCTCAACAGTAGGCATTCTTCAACAGTAGGCATTCTTCAAAACTCGTTTTCATGCAATTTTTTTATTGAGAAATACTGCACCAAACATCTTAGTTAAATGCAAAATTGCGCAACTAAGATCTCCTCTGCAAAAACTTAAAAATTAATGACAGATTTCTTGAGTATCTTAGATTAATTCAGACTATTTTGAGGAAGTGTATACTGGCTACGGCATCTCAAGATGGACAAACAGTACTATTGCTGACATTTTCTCGTTTTTCAAGTAAAGGTCTTTTAAGGGAGTATGCGTGCAGCCGAACTGAAGCATGCTGATGCCTTTAGGGTTAGGGTTAAGGTTAGGGTTAAGTTTAGGAGTTAGGTTAAAGGGTTAAGGTTAGGGAAAGGTTAGCTAAAAGGGTTAAGGTTAGTGTTAGGGAAGGGTTAGCTAACATGCTTAGTAGTTTCAAAGTAGCTAAAAAGTAGCAAGGAGTTGAAAAGTTGCTAATTAGCTAAAGTTGTCCATGATGAGATTTGAAATCACAACCTTTGGGTTGCTAGAACTTCACGTTATCTGACCAACCACCCCACTTAAGTGACCATAAAAGAGTGTCTTGGACTTACGCACAGAAAAATACAAAATACTCTGAGACCACATTGTTATATGTGATCCAGTACTGAAATGCATCCCAAAAGGTTTTAGTAGCTTATTCCTTCAGGTTGAGTGGGAAGTTTATTGTGTAAGACATTTTATAGATAAAGGATAAGTAGCATATTTTTTTAAATGTGTGTATGATTTTCTCCTCCGACAATACAACAGCTGATACCAAAACTCTTCTGTGGTAGGATACACCAAAAGGTGTGTGGCCACTACTCATTCTCTCAAAGTGACAGCGCCCAAAGAGAGAATGACCATTATGAGATGTTATGTAGGGATTTCACCGGGCCTCAAGCAAAGTCCAGAGAAGAGGAATATTGGGACAGGGACACAGAAAAGTGCATTTCTGAGGAGGAATGTAGGGGGAGAAAAGAGGAAGAAGAGGTTAAAGAAAATGAGGAAAACTGAGGTTGGAACTGAATTTGAGGAAATGGCGATAAAAATGGAGATTGGGTGTTGAAGAAGAGTCAAGTGCAAACAAAGTGACATGTGCTCCAGATCAAGTTCTGGAGGTGAAATGAAAGTGAAGGAGAGTGAGTTAAGTGAGATGGAAAGTGTAGTGCATCAATGGACATGATGAAGAGGAATCTGGTCCAGTAGGGGTGACATTTTTGAAGAAAATGGATCCTTGACTTTTGGCAGATCCATTTGTGGTTTCAGGGTTGGTGAGAAAGGAGTTGGGTACAGTTGAATTAGTGAAGGTAACCTGTAGTGATATTTGTGTGTGTTTCTTCCGATCAAAGGGAGCGGGAGCTTCGTGTCACGCAACTTGGGTCGAGATCTGTTTCTTGCTTTGCTCTTCGGAACAGGGCACAATTGAAAGGAGCGATTTCTGGGTAAGCATTAAGTGTGGAGGTGGAGCAATTGAAGTTAAAGATTCCTTGGTATTTGTGATGCCCGCTGTTTGGTGAGATGCAGACCCGGTGGTGAAACAGAGCAGTCACTGTCAGTCCTTTTGAGTTTTGAGTCTTTACCTGACAAAGTCATGTTAGGATATATCAGTTATGCTGTTAGAGCTTTTGTGCCGAACCCACTGTGGTGTTTCAGGTGTTATGTTTATGATCATGTTGCAGCAGTTTGTAGGAGGGAGATTCCAAGATGTGGGAAGTGTGCAGGAGGGCATGGGATAGAGGATTGTGTAGTTTGAAAAGTTGTGTGTGTCAACTGTAGGGGTGTTGACACACACAACTGTAGGGGTGCCCATGTTACTGGGGATCAGAAGTGTCCGATGCGAGAGAGGCAGGTTGAGGTGGCTAGAGTCAGAGTAGTGCAGAAGGTGTTGTATGCTGAGGCAGTGAAGAAAGTAGAAGAGGATGGGTCAGGATCCCTGTGAGTAGTACATCTGTGCCAGCACAGAGGGATAGGCCAACGAGTGATCAATCAATCAAACAAATGTATTTATAATGCCCTTCTTACATCAGCTGGGGCACAAAGTGCTGTACAGAAACCCAGCCTAAAACCCCAAATAGCAAGCAAGTGATTTAAGCTTCAGTAATTTTGACTTCTTAGCGTTCATAGCAATGGTTATCAACTGTACCGCAGAAATGGAACGTAAATCACAGAAAATAGATGTTGTGGTGGCAGCTACAGAGAAGCATTTGGGTATATGAGATTTGACTTCGGAAGAGTTACAGGGTGTGTTGAGTGGTGGTGTCCCAGGCCATTGGCATGGTGCAAGAGTAGATAGGATCAAGTAGTGGAATGGTGTAATGATTTTAATTTGTATAAGGTTAGCTTTAAGGGTGTTTTTTTTGTATATATCTATATCTATATATTATTATTATTATTATTATTTGAATTGTATTTCGTATTACAAAGAATAATGGATTTATATGATAGTCCAGTTGGGGGCGGTAAAGCAACATTTTGGATGCCAACCGCTGTTAAACTCCGAAGAAGAAGAAGGATACACCAAAAGGAGGCTATCGAGGAGGGGAGAACCAAAGAGTTTTATAACTAAACCAAGATAGACCACAGCCCGTTGTTTCGAACATGAACAAATGAGTCAGTTGTCAGAAGAAGCAAGGAAGTGGGCAGAGCCAAGTACGAGCTAGCATTGCCGCGTTCTAGCAAAGCATATTTCTGTTAGAGAAGGCCTACTCTGTGAAGTGCGAGTGTGCAATAACTCAATTCGCTTTTGCACTCCTTCTAAACAACCCCATTATTTTTTACTTTGGCAAAGGGTAAATTCTACAAAACTTAGTCCACTATGTTCGTAACATATTCTAGTTTTGGGAACAGAAAATGTATATTGAGATCAAATGTTTAATCGATGAGAAAATTAGCAGAATTTCGGCCAAAATCGATCTCGCTTTATCTTCTCTCACTGCCGGCCAGTGGTCTTCCATATTTGGTAGTGAGTTGAAACGCCAAGCGGATGCTTCACCTTTTCATATTCGGTGAAGTATCTGTCTCATCTGACCGTCTCCATTTGCCTATTGACAGATTATCCTTTGCTTAGCTAGCCAACATCGCCATGACATCACTTACAAGTGTGGTCGCGGATTTCTATTGGAGAATTAATGCCTATCTTCATACTGTACTGTCTTTGGCAGAGAGAGGACGGAGAACACACTTTTGCCAAAACGACAAAAAAGGCCAATGTGTTGGAAAGAGGACTAACTGACAGCTCAACTCTGCTCTCTATTGTTTGTTTAATGCGACCCTGCTGACACATGATCTCATCAGCTGCAACAAATAATGAAACAATGTTATTCATAGGGAACGTATTTGCCTAATTGCAGATCTGCAAGGAGATCAATAATGTGGCAAACATACTGGCTGACTTCATACAGGAACGAGCAGGTATGGTCACGTTTGTGGAGTTTGGGTAGATGATGACTTATGAAGCCTACAACAAAACGTTATGTTATTTATGTCTGTTATCTATATACATATGTTTACATTTCCCCATTGATTCCCACAGAGCAATTCCTTAGTGATGGTGACATCAGCATGAATATTGGTGTAACTTCTGCCCCTGTCATCACATCACAGTACATTAAATCATATCACAAGGTGCAGTGTATACCCCTTCATTATTTTTGTTTAGCATCCATTTATATGGTAGATGATGATGCACAATATCAACTGTTATTGTATATGTTAGGGTATCTATGTGCAGAGTTTTACCTGCTGTTCTGACTTCTTCTCAATGTCCAGGGTCTGGCCAAATACAACAATGTGACAGCTGTCATCAATGCCTCTGTATTCCACCCCAGCCAGCTGACAGAGGACCGCATGCTTTACTTTTGGATCTCTGATGAGGTCTTCAACCCCTTAATTACAGCTTCCCACCAAGATGGACGTTTTGTCCTCAACATCTCTGGCCTGGAGCTCACAGTAGGCGTCGACCTGACTAGTGGAAGTCACTCTAACATGATCCTGTGTGGTGCAGTTGGTAGAACATGGCACTTGCCACGCCAGGGTTGTGGGTTTGATTCCCACGGGGGACCGTTATGAAAACGTATATACTCACAACTGTAAGTTTTTCTGGATAAGAGCGACTGCTACTGACTTTAATGTAGAAAGGCATCCTTTAAGTAATCAGGAGTTGTTGTTGGGGGTTATGTTATATGTTAGAGACAGGGCAACTCACTGTAATAGCGTGATGAAGCAGCAAAAGCAATGTTTCCATCAGATGTCTACAATTATGATGTAGCAAGTAAACACCATCTTACATGGTGACTTCAAGCTGATTTGTGTATTTAATTTGTGCTATTAACATGGTCAACTTAATTACAGGAACTTTTCGAAGTGTATTTGTCAACCGAAATGCCAGAGTTCCTAAACCAGGTAATGTGACAAACCCAGTCAGTACAATCCTCAGACTCCTATCAGCTCCACAGACCATGTGACCTATCTTGGCATCTGCGCTACTATGACTATGGATCAATGTACATTTTGTGGTGTCTTTATCTTACATTGTGTTATAAATAATCCTAGCAGATTAATGCAATGTGTATACATATGTGTGTGTCTCTCTGAGCCTGTGTGACATATTGTATTTGTTTGTTATCCCCTGTCAGCTACTGTCGTCTGAGGAGCCATTTCTGAGGGTGTGGCGTGTGTCAGTGCCTCAACTGTGGACGACCCCACTGGGCATCTCTGTTAGAGCTTTGGCTGCAGGGAAGCTGACCAGCGGAGCTGAGGACATCCCAGGACTTTCCTTTGAGACGGTCAGCCAACCAAACATATGTCGTTTTCATGATTTAAATAACATAGCATCAGACAACCTTTTCTCCCAGATTAGTAGCTAAATTACGTTTGTCGCTGTCTTGGAGGTGGAGGTTGTTGTGAGAACTTCATACTCTGAGAAGTAATTGATCCTAAACGCTACAGCGCCACAGTGAGTCTTATTTAATTTTCATGCCTATTCTGTGAGCATGTACATAGGCCTACATGTCTGTAACCTGTTATTGTGATGAATTCACTGTGCCTCCATAATGGTTACAGTGACTAACGGTTCAGTTCTTGATTGCAACCTTCCTGGTTGTATGTTCACTAACAAGTTCATGTTCACTAACAAGTACCCTACACTGCTGTTGACATCTGTGCAAGTAAATAATAGAAGACTGCTTCTTTCCACAAAAGAATTTCCATAATGAAGGAATCACTGTCCAAACACACTGCAGGTGAGAATTAAGTAGACTCATTGAATCACTATCTAAGTGACATGTAACGTTGGTAGATTGCTTCTTATTTTCTTTTGCTCTCCAGATGGTTGAAGCTCACATTGAATATTTAAAAGGAGCAGTGGAAAAAATAGGTGTCCCAAAAGTAATATCTGGTGAGTTCTGTTTCATCCTGTCCCGTTTAGTGAATTGAGATATCCCACTGGGCATACCATGCATTTTCAACATGGGAGAATTGGGTAATATTGAGCAGATACATTGATCAAGGAGATTCCAAACAATTTAACCCACTCAAAAAGACAGCCAAAAGTTTGTTGAATTCCCAATGTTATCACTATGCTTTCAACCATCTAAAAGCACAACCAGATTCCAATGGAAAATCAATGTCTTGTTTGTGGTTTAGTTGTCATGTAAATGTGTTATCACTGTGCTTTAGAACATTTAAACACACAACAAAGTTCAAATTGGAATTCAATGTCAGATATTTGGTTTATTTATACAACAACTTTGTCACACCCTGACCTTAGAGATCCTTATTTATTCTCTATGTTTGGTTAGGTCAGGGTGGGAAAATCTATGTTTTCTATTTCTTTGTTGTTTTGCAGAGTGTGGTTCCCAATCAGAGGCAGCTGTCTATCGTTGGCTCTGATTGGGGATCATATATAAATTGGTATTTTCCGTTTGTGTTTTGTGGGGTATTATTTTCTGTTTAGTGTCTGTGCCTGACGGAACTGTTCGCGTTCGTTTTTGATTTGTTATTTTTGTTTGAGTGTTTCTTGAAAATAAATATCATGAACACTTTCCACGCTGCGTTTTTGTCCACTCTGCCTTCAACCAACGAAAGGCGATACAAACGTAATATGTTTTTACTCTACTTCATCTAATACCACAACCAAATGACCTGGTTTGCAGTTGAGATTACATGAAAGTATACGGTGCAATTGATCAATGTCGTTTGAGATTATGTGCAGATTATTATAGTAATTGTGAAGATTTCCACACACCTGGGACCCTGAACATGCACACTTTCTATGATTACATAAGACATTTATTGTTACAGTAACCTCAATGTGTTGATGGATGAGTTACTCATTTTAAGGTTGAATAAATACTGTTACATTACATCTACACAAAAGTAATATTGAATTTTGTTTGGTTGACAACACAACCAAATATCAACATTTTAAAGGAGATGTATCTACTGCTTGCGTAGTTCCATCTGAGCCACTGGCTTAATCTTATTCTTTAACTTTTGGTTGAGATGGAGATGTGAATCCAACATATAATTTATTAACAACTTAATAGGCTATTTGCCATTTTGCAAAAGTGCTATTGACTTGTTTAGTTGTCAACGCAACCAAATATCAACTTTTTGAAGGAGATGCATCTTCTGCTTGGATAGCTCCATCTGTGCCACTGAGTCTGGCTTTAATTCCACTTTATCTACTAATTAATGATTGATATGTTGTATTCACATCTCCATTTTAACAAAACATTCTAGGACTAAAACAAAAAAACCTAGGACTAAATCAAATCAAATCTAACTTTAAATGGACTAACTTTAAATACAGTTACGAATCCAACATATTTATTATTAACTTGTAGATTCCATTTGAAATCAATGGAAGCTTGAAACCCTAGGCCTACATGTATTGTCTGTTTATTGTTGAACCCTGGGCTGAATTTAAACTAGCTGTTGATGACTTCCCAAATAGCCAAAAGAATGTGGACACCTGCTCGTCAAACATCTCATTCCAAAATCATGGGCATTATTTGGTCTCCCCCATTTGCTGCTATAATAGTTAGTGAGGTCGGGCACTGATGTTGGGCAATTAGACCTTGGGTCACAGTCGGCGTTACAATTCATCCCAAAGGTGTTCATTGGGGCGAGGTCAGGGCTCTGTGCAGGCCAGTCAAGTTCTTCCACACCGATATCAACAAACCATTTCTGTATGGACCTCACTGTGCACAGGGGGCATTGTCATGCTGAAACAGGAAAGGGCCTTCGCCAAACTGTTACCACAAAATTGGAAGCACAGAATCATCTAGAATGTATTTGTGTGCTGTAGCGTCAAGATTTCCCTTCACTAGAACTAAGGGGCTTCGCCCCAAACCATGGATAACAGCCCCAGACCATTATTCCTCCTCTACCAAACTTTACAGATGGCACTATGCATTCAGGCAGGTAGCGTTCTCCTGGCATCTGCCAAACCCAGATTTATCCGTCAGACTGCCAGATGGTGAAGCGTGATTCATCACTCCAGTGAAAGCATTTCCTCTGCTCCAGAGTCCAATGGTGGTGAGCTTTACACCACCCCAGCCAACGCTCGGCATTGCACATGGTGATCTTAGGCTTGTGTGTGGCTGCTCGGCCATGGAAACCCATTTCATGATGTTCCCGACTAACAGTTTTTATGCTGACGCTGCTTCCAGCGGCAATTTGGAACTCTGTAGTCAGTGTTGCAACTGAGTGTTGCATCCACTTCGCAGCTGAGCCTTTGTTGCTCCTAGACGTTTCCACTTCATAATAACAGCGCTTACATTTGACCGGGGCAACTCTAGCAGGGCAGAAATTTGACGAACTGACTTTATGAAAAGGTGGCATCCTATGACGGTGCCATGTTGAAAGTCACTGAGCTCTTCAGTATGGGCCATTGTACTGCCAATGTTTGTCTATGGAGATTGCATGACTGCGTGCTCGATTTTATACAACTGTCAGCAACGGTTGTGGCTGAAATAGCCAAATCTACTAATATGAAGGGGTGGCCACATACGTTTGGCCATATTGTGTGTATAGGTTTAATAATCATTGATGATATGACTGAAAAGATATGGTTACATTTCATTTGCTCTGTTGAATTTATCTGTTGGAATGACTTCAATAGCAACAGTGAATCTATTACTGTAAGTGGAGATTACATAACAATCATTCTCACAATAGCACATTGGTAATAGTCAGTAACAAACATCAAAGCTAAGCAGGGCTGGGCTTGGTTAAAACCCTGGATGGGAGACAAATGGATACCTGTAGATAGATCAACTCTCCAGTAGGAGGTGCTGCCCAGATGGTTTTTTTCTTTTAGTGGATATTACATTGAAGACCTGACGTTTTTTTCAAAGGTACAAATTCAACCCATTTTATATCAAGGTTTGTCTTGTTGAAAATGGATTACCATGACATAATCCTGTGGTTGAAATGTTACCCTCAACAACAGTTGATTACTTTTTTTAAAATCGAATGAATTTTCCACGTCACAATACATTGACAAATTACATTGAAACAATGTTCAGTTAAACCAGTTTGTGACCTGGGGGATGTGTGTGTGTTGCATTGAACAATATGTTTTTCTTCTCGTCTTGTTATCTTAGAACTAGAACAAGGTTTAACTGCACTCATGGACAAACAGGGAGCAAATCTGTTTGATATCATCAAGCCCCAGGTTGTTTCTCAGGATGTGAGTACTCATACACCTGTACTTCACTCTTACTCATCATAACTCCAAATATAATGTATACACAAACTATAGGACTAAATAAATTCATTATTTTCTGTCTGTAGGGTTATGTGATAATCCAGACAGATTTTGGCTTCCCCCATCATCTGTTTGTGGAATTCCTCAGGAAGACTCTGGAGTGACTCAAATATTGAGCTGGTGGGAGTGGTCAAAGCTCCTCCCTCTTTTGAGACACATACAGTTATAATGTGTTCCGATGTGCAATGTTTTGAATGACTCTATTAGCGGAAATGTTGATAAACTTTAGACTTGGGAGTACAATTACTAATTGTAATTGCACCTGGACCAGGAACAGGTGCAAGCACATAGCAAATCAGGCACTGTGTATAAGGTATGTGTGTTGTTTGTAAAAATGTAACTTATTTTTCACCTAATTTGAAATGGCATTGTCTTTGTACACTCATTATGAACTTTTATATTGACATGGTTGATTCTGTCTCTTAAACTAGTCCCTAAAGCTGAAATAGACATTAGACTTGGTTCAATTATAACATGATGTATTTGCATACTGTAACCAAAGGGACCATGGCAGTAGGGTATTTCCGCTTATGTCTTATGATTGGATTGGTTAGTCTGGCACCAGTGGTGGCAAAAGTATCCAATTGTCATACTTGAGTAAAAGTAAAGATAACTCAATAAAAAAATTACTCAAGTAAAAGTCACCCAGTAAAATACTCCTTGAATAAAAGTCTAAAAGTATGTTTTTAAATAGATAAGTATTAACATTTCTAAAATGTACTCAAGTGTCAAAAGTAAAAGTTTAAATCATTAGGAATTCCTTATTAAGCAAACCAGATGGCACAATTAGCTTTTTTTTTTTAATTTTTTGGGGGGATAGCCAGGAGCACACTCCAACACAACACATAATTTACAACAAAGCATGTGTTTAGTGAGTCCGCTAGGTCAGAAGCAGTAGGGATGACCAGGGATGTTCTCAATCGTGGACCCTTTTCCTGTCCTGCTAAGCATTAAAAATGTAACAAGTGCTTCTTGGTGTCAGGGAAATTGTATGGAGTAAAAAGTACATTTTCTTTCTTTAGGAATGTAAAAGTTGTAAAAAATATAAATAGTAAAGTACCGATACTAGTACTTCAACGTATTTTTACTTGGTTACTTTACACAACTGACTGGCACAGAGCAAATAGAACTGGTTCCTCTGCCAACTTCCCTGGTCTACCAGGTGTCCCTCTGCCCTCTGGGAAGACAGCCATTTGGCAATAGAAGATGGCTTCAGAATGGAAACATTGCCAACTTGTTTTGCCTCTGTAATGTCCCAGTGAATTTTGCATTTTTGGAAATAAAGTAATAAATGGTTGATGGTTAGTCTCCTAGTTATGTGTAGGTGGTGCTAAGGATTTACATAATGAGAGGAGGATGTTGATATCCTCCTAACCAGGCACGTGCACAGATACTCTACCTTTGCAGAGCACATGCCCCTTTGCCCTTCCAGTCCCCAAAGTGCCCTTTTGGGTGGTGGTATAATTTCCCCAAAAGTATTTTTTCTTGTATATATTTTTTTAGTTGTTGTTTGGCTCCAAAGACATTAAAACCAGTGATAGCATTGACATCATCCACGTATTCCTATGGAAAATTCCCAATGGCACATGAAGCATATGTGCCATGAAGCATATATTTTAATTTGAAGTACGCCATACTGCTGAATAGGGCTGAATGCAAGGGGCCAGTGTTCTGGGCTATATTTAGTATGTTTTTATGTTCTAGAACATTCAATTGAACAGAAATGGTGCTGTACTGAATGACCAGTTGCAAAATGAGGAGGTTGTGGGTTGGGGAACGCTATCAGCATGGTCACGTCACTCATTGCCTCAAGCCGCACCCACCAAATGGGAGCAAACATAACTCAAAGTCAGTGCAAGAACTTACAAGAATGTTTTGGAGAAACGTGTCATTCAGTACAAACCATTCCGCAACGTAGCAAACTTCCTAATAAGACACTTTAGTCATCAAATCAAGCTTTATTTATACAGCACATTTCAGACGTGGAATGCAACACAATGTGCTTCACAGGATAAAACAAACAATGAAAATAAAAACATATGTACTACACAACAAACATAAGTGTATAAAAAAAACAATAACAAAAACGGAAGGACTAAAAAGCACCCTAAGGAAAAGCAAAGCTAAAAAGGTATGTTATAAGATCTCTTTTTAAAATGTCCACAGTTTTTGCCCACCTCAAGTTCTCTGGCAGGCTATTCCAGAGGCTGGGGGCATAGTAACTAAAGGCTGTCTCTCCATACTTCTTGGTCCTAAGCTTTAGGATAGTTAAAAGGCCAGTGCCAGAGGACCTGAGGGACATAGTGAGTACATAACTTAAAAGCATGTCTGACATGTATTGGGGTGCACAATCCTGTATTTAAAAACCAATAGAAACTTTAAAACCGGTTTAATGTGGGCTCTCCATTTGGTCTTGGTCAGTTCCTGTGCTGCACCATTCTGTATATTTTGCAGTTGACCAATGGCTTTCTTGGATGGACCAGACATGAAAGCATTACAGTAGTCAAGCCTGCTTGTAATAAAATCTTGGATGAGTCTCTCTGTATCAGCATGAGAGAAACGGCCACACCTTGGCAATGTTCCTCATGTGGGAAAAAGCTATTTTGGTCACATTCCTAATGTGTGATTCGAAATTGAGTTCAGAATCTAAAATAACACCTTGGTTTTTTACCTGGTGTTTTATTTTTATTGCCTATGAACTCAAATGTGCGGCCAGATTCTCTCTCTGCGCTTTGGCTCCAACAATAGTACCTCGGTCTTGTCTTGATTTCGCTGGAGGAAGTTGTGAGTCATCCAAGTATTTAAATCACTAATACAGTCTAATAATTTGTCCAGAAATGTAAAGTTGTGTGTCGTCTGTGTAGCAGTGAAAATCAATGTTTTGCTTTCTGATAACAGCTGCCATGACATCAGTGTTTGACATGACATCAAATAAAAATGCCAGGGAGGATTTATTGTGACTGGGTAGGAACCAAAATGTTGACTAGGGGACCATATGATCTTTAGCAACATTTAATATTTGATCTTAGCTACTTCATAGTTAACATGTTCTTGCTTCACGTATTCCTCTTTGATTTAGAAAATACTGTATTGTTGCACAAAAAATGCAGATGTAGATCTACACCATCACTGGTATAATCAGGCTATATAGCTAGTTATGTTTGCTCTGACTCAGTACATTTATTAGCTAGCGATTAGCATTAGCAGCTAACAAGTTAAGCCCGACTTAATAAGAAAATACAAACTAGCTGTTTGCAGATGTAAGAAACACAAACAAGAAGTGTAATTGTAGAAGGCTAGTGGATTTATATTATTAAACAAAGGTAAAATAGCATTGTTGTCATCAACATTGTTGCAGGTGGTGCATTGACCATGCAGAGACTGAACGCAAGTGTCTCGTGGTCAGAGGACAATAAATGCGCTCCTTGAATGACAGGGGCGAGGCTAGGTCTGTGGGGAAAGCGGCATGGAGAGAGAGCGATGACTCAAGTAGTGAAGTAAACTATAAAAACGGACGTTACACACGGCGTATCACATTTAACAAATACCATTAATCAAATACCATTATAGAAGGTAAAGTAAAAACCCAATCCCGTCCGTGCATCAATACTGGTATATTCTAAAATACTGTATACCTCCCAGCCCTATGGTCAACAGTGTCGAAGGCAGCACTTAAATCCAATAGTACAAGGACAGAGAGCTGTTTGGCATCTGTGTTGGCTCTAAAACCATGTACCCCTTTAACTTAGGCTGTCTCTGTGATGTGGTGGTCCCAAAAACAAGAATTCAAGAATACAGATGGCACTTAAAAAATCAGTTAGCTGTTTGAAAACCAGTTTTTAGTTCAGTGGGGAAAGTGCCTGGGAGTGATTAACTAACTTTCACTTCTTCAGATTTGCAATTAAAAACTGTTTTGAAGAAGATGGTGGGGATAGGAGCGAGGAGGAGATTCAGGAGATACAAACAAAATGTAATTTTTGGAATTGCCTTGTTATATATATATATACAGTGGGGCAAAAAAGTATTTAGTCAGCCACCAATTGTGCAAGTTCTCCCACTTAAAAAGATGAGAGAGGCCTGTAATTTTCATCATAGGTACACTTCAACTATGACAGACAAAATGAGAAGAAAAAAATCCAGAAAATCACATTGTAGGATTTTTTATGAATTTATTTGCAAATTATGGTGGAAAATAAGTATTTGGTCACCTACAAACAAGTAAGATTTCTGGCTCTCACAGACCTGTAACTTCTTCTTTAAGAGGCTCCTCTGTCCTCCACTCGTTACCTGTATTAATGGCACCTGTTTGAACTTGTTATCAGTATAAAAGACACCTGTCCACAACCTCAAACAGTCTCGAGACTGCCTGAAACACCCCCGCGGGCGAGAGCATCTTGAACTTGAGCTCCGTCCTTTTTTGAAACTATGAAATACGTGGAGTAGAACCCACTTAGCCGGTCTAGTGGCACTACCTTCCTGATTGCGTCCTTGCTCAGGAGCAAGGCTATCTCCAACCGGAGCACCTCCTTCATCACATCTGCCCCCGAGGTGACTCAGATACCCCTGTAGAACTGTGGTCGGTATCAGAACTGGAGTTTCGTCTCCAGTGTAGAGAGATAAGGCGTCGTCGCCGTCATCATCCCCCCATAAAGCATCCACTTCCTCCCACAGGCTTTCTGCCTGACGTTCGAGGTGGATCAACTCCTCAGCCATACTGAGTTTGGGGGGATGCCCAAAGCGGACGAATGGGTGCGGCCTCGACGACGCATCCCCCCAGTGGGGGGAATATGGCCATCAGATAGGGAGGACTGTACTGTGGCCCTCATCCCCTCCAGGTGTGCTAAGCGCATGCGTTCTCTAAAGACAGCGCAGGCCAAACAACTATTGGGTTCTCTAACCACTCTCCGTCCGTGATCTATCTCAAGACAGGTCATGCATGCAGAGTGTGCATCCCCCCTGGTCAGGAGTATGCCACATCTCTCACAATGAAACACCATAATAATGTTGTTTCTCTGTGAAAGTGAAGCTAACACTGTGATATTAATGTGTCTATAGTCAGCTACTACAGACCTACAGTAACCGCATTAGTCTTATACACTATCTGACGGAGAGCAGGCGTGAACTGGGTGTGAACTGCCTGATCATGGGGGAAGGGGCAGAGCACATAAACTCACACATGTTAGCTCAATCTTAGTTTATACGTGTGGGTTGGCTGTAACTCACGCCACATTATAGTTTATTCTACTATACGTGGGGGTGTTGGCAGGATGTAAGGAGTGTGCTTAGTCCTGCAGTGGTCTGCTCTCGTTAAGATAGCTACTGCATAGCTCGCTCACCATGGAACACACAAGAGTCTAGGCAAGATGGCTGCACCCTGCAAGAGATAAGTGTGGTGTGCCTAGCGACAAGTGACTCACTCTCCAGGGAGAACCGATAGCCCGCCTGAGCAAAACATACACAGATTTCCGATCTTGAGGGGTTAGACGCGGTCCCTGAGCCCGAAGACTAACCGCGAAGACTGGTCCGGACCAAAAATCAATGTCTGTGGAAATCAAGGCCAGTCTGCACCAAAAAAAGACCTTCAGACAGGACCACAAAAAGGTGTCAGCGTCGGTCTGTGCAGTATAGCCTATAGCACAGGTTGTCAAACTCATTCCAAAGAGGGCAGGATGTCTGCAGGTTTTCGCTTCTCCCTTGTACTGGATTGATGAATGAAGGTCACTAATTAGTAAGGAACTCCCAACACCTGGTTGTCTAGGGCTTAATTGAAAAGAAAAACCTGCAGACACTAGGCCCTTCATGAAATGAGTTTGACACACCTGGCCTACAGTATTACCTGAAATGTTATTTGAGGAATGCCCTTCTATGTGGCCAGCCTACCGTTTGTAAAACACCCCCAAAAAGACTGTGTTCAGGACAGAACCCCCAAAATACGTTGTTCCGTGCTTACTGAGGTGTAGCCTACCATATCGTCCCCAAATGGAATTTTATGAATAGCCCACTGTTTGTACAACAGGCCATTGCATTGGCTTTATTATTCCTGATTCCTGTAACTAATCAATTTGGCTATTTATACTCTGAATATCTGTTACCCAACTTTATCAGGAGGAGTTATCCTGAGCCTATTTGCAATGTATTTACACAGCGGGGAATGCAGAAGTATTTTATTTTTTCGCTACGATCAGCTCGTAAAAAATTGCAGATGTTTTTCAGCGGCAGGGACTGGGAGTCTAGTCAGGATCAAGGGAAAGATGAATGGAACAAAGTACATAGATCATTGATGAAAACCTTCTCCAGAGCGCTCAGGACCTCAGACTGGGGCGAAGGTTCACCTTCCAACATGACAACGACCCTAAGCACACAGCCAAGACAACGCAGGAGTGGCTTCGGGACAAGTCTCTGAATGTCCTTGAGTGGCCCAGCCTGAGCCCATGTCAGAACCTCCCAATCCATATGTCACGACTTCCACCGAAGTCAGCTCCTCTCCTTGTTCGGGCAACATTCCACGATCGACGTCACCGTTTTTCTAGCCATCGCCTCTACATTTCTCATATTCCATTGGTTTTGTCTTGTTCCATTACACACCTGGATTTCATTCCATAATTACTACATGTATTTAGTCCTCTGTTTCCCCCCCATGTCATTTTGCAAATCTTTGCGTTGTTTGTATTTTGTAACTTATTTTGTACATAATGTTGCTGCTACAATCTCTTATGACCGAAAAGAGCTTCTGGACATCAGAACTGGGATTACTCACCACGAACTGGAAGAAGCTTTTTCCTTTAATGAGTATGAAGAGAAAGATTCTGCTCTCCCAGGAACAGGCCCAGATCCCCGTCATTTGCATGAAGAAAAGATGACGCAGATCGAGCTGTATTTTGAGAATCCATAGGCGAGCGAGTAAACTCCCATTGCCATCAATTCTATTTTCCATAAACAATCATTGAAAAATAAAATTGAGGACCTATGATTACAATTATCCTACCAACAGGACATTAAAAGCTGTACTATCTTATGTTTCACCGAGTCGCGGCTGAACGACGACACGGACAATATAGACCTGGAGGGATTTTCAATGCACCGGCAGAACAGAGAAGCTACGTCTGGTAAGTTGAGGGGCGGCGGTGTGTGTATTTTTGTCAATAACAGCTGCTCCGCAATGTCCAATATTAAAGAAGTCTCGAGATATTGCTCGCCTGAGGTAGAGTACCTTATGTTAAGCTGTAGACCACACTATTTACTAAGACAGTTCTCATCTATATTATTCGTAGCCATCTATTTACCACCACAGACCGATGCTGGCACTAAGACCGCACTCAACCAACTCTATAAAGGCCATAAGCAAAGAAGAAGATGGTCACCCATAAGTGGCGCTCCTAGTGGCCGGGGACTTTAATGCAGGCAAACTTAAATCAGTTTTACCACATTTTTACCAGCATGTCACATGTGCAGCCAGAGGAAAATAACTTGAGACCACATTTACTCCACACAAAGAGATGCATACAAAGCTCTCCCCGCCCTCCATTTGGCAAATCTGACCATAATTCTATCCTCCTGATTCCTGCTTACAAGCAAAAACCAAAGCAGGAAGTACCAGTGACTCGCTTAATAAGGAAGTGGTCAGATGAAGCCTATAAGAAATCCCGCTATGTCCTTAGATGAACCATCAAACAAGCAAAGCGTCAATACAGAATTAAGATTGAATCAGTGTAGCAGGGCTTGATTACAAAGGGAAACCCAGACAGGAGCAGCCCAGTGACGCGAACCCACCAGATGAGCTAAATGCCTTTTATGCTCGCTTTGAGGCAAGCAACACTGAAGCATGCACGAGAGCACCAGCTGTTCTGGATGACTGTGTGATAACGCTCTCGGTAGCCAATATGAGCAAGACCTTTAAACAGGTCAACATTCACAAAGCCTCGGGACAAGATGGATTACCAGGACGTTTACTCAATGCATGTGCGAACCAACTGGCAAGTGTCTTCACTGACATTTTCAACCTCTCCCTGGCTGTCTGTAATACCTACATGTTTCAAGCAGACCACCATAGTCCCTGTGCCCAAGGAATCGAAGGTAACCTGCCTAAATGATAACCGCACCGTAGCACTCACGTCGGTAGCCATGAAGTGCTTTGAAAGGCTGGTCATGGCTCACAACAGCTTCTTACTGGATACCCTAGACCCACTCTAATTCGCATACCGCCCCAACAGATCCACAGATGACGCAATCTCAATCGCACTCCACACTGCCCTTTCCCTGGACAAAAGCATCCTGACTGGTTGCATCACCACCTGGTATGGCAACTGCTTGGCATCTGACAGTAAGACACTACAGAGGGTAGTACGTACGGCCCAGTACATCACTGGGGCCAAGCTTCCTGCAATCCAGGACCTATATAATAGGCAGTGTCAGAGGAAAGCCCATAAAATTGTTAGAGACTCCAGTCACCCAAATCATAGACTGTTTTCTTTGCTACCGCACGGCAAGCGGTACCGGAGTCTAGGACCAAAAGGCCCCCTTAACAGCTTCTACCCTTAAGCCATAAGACTGCTGAACAATTAATCAAATGGTCTATTATGTTGACCCCCCCCCCCCAGAATTTGTTTTGTACAATGCTGCTACTCGCTGTTTGTTATCTATGCATAGACACTTCACCCCTACCTACATGTACACAAATTACCTCTAACCTGTACCCCTGCACACTGACTCGGTACCTGTATCCCCTAGTCATTATTACATTATTGTGTATTTATTTTATTATATTTTACTATTTATTTTGTACTTATCGAAAGGAAAGAAGAAAAAATAATGTATTGTGTTATCACCTGCCCCTCCCACGGGCCCAACCCCTCTTTGCGCAATACGTTCACAACTTTGGGCTATATTTAGTCTACATACGGTACACTGAGTTTACAAAACATTAGGAACACCTTCCTAATATTGAGTGGCACCCCATTTGCCCCCAAAACAGCCTTAATTATTCGGCCATGAACTCTACAAGGTGTCGAAAGCGTTCCACAGGGATGCTGGCCAATGTTGACTCCAGTGCTTCCCACAGTTGTGTCAAGTTGGCTGATGTCACACTGTTTTGTACACTCAGTGTTTCTTCTTAAACTCTTTATAACGTCTGTTTTAAAAATGTATAGTTTATTCGTATAAGGGTCATAATACCATAGCCTAATTAACACTCTTCAAAAACTAAGCAAAAGTAAAAGCATCTTCCCTATGCCCCATTCACATGATTTGAGTTTCACTTTATTGTAGGTTGCTCTGCAGGGATGCGACAAGCAGCGAAATTTGG
The DNA here is from genome assembly GCF_002021735.2 of Oncorhynchus kisutch. Classification (NCBI taxonomy): domain Eukaryota; kingdom Metazoa; phylum Chordata; class Actinopteri; order Salmoniformes; family Salmonidae; genus Oncorhynchus; species Oncorhynchus kisutch. The sequence continues at coordinate 26,800,194 of NC_034177.2, read as the reverse complement.
CAAGTTATTATTTTGCTATGCATTTTATAACACTTACATTCGTCATTTTAAAATAAGTCTAGGCTATACTTGACGCAGCAGACTAACGCGCGACACAAGACCACAGGTCCTCCTCACCTTATCTTGCATGAGCTTTCCGTGTGAAGCAAGCCTATACATTTGGGAACTTGCAGTAACTGGGCAGTTTCAAATGGTTTTTATACCTTTTTAGCTTTGCCGGGCCATGTGAAATAGTTTTAGATAGTATTGTAATCTAATTCTACACTCTTATGTAAAGCTGCCTGGAAGAAACCTTTTGGGATGCATTTCAGTACTGGATCACTTATTACAAAGTAGTCTCAGCCTTTACAAAAATATTGCAGGTTTGAAACTGCAGTTAAAGTCCCGTAACTGTAGTCGACTGTGGTATGGACGCAGTAATTGCAGAATAGTTATACTGCACTCTAACTGCAGTTACACTGCAAAATTACTGCTGTAATTATAAATATTTTGGGGACGGAGTATTTGCTGCATACTGCAGTTATACCTCACTCAAACTGCAGTTATAACCCCTAATAAATTCACTGCAGTTATACCATACTCAAACTGCAGTTACAACCCATAATAAATTCACTGCAGTTATACCTCACTCAAACTGCAGTTATAACCCCTAATAAATTCACTGCAGTTATACCACACTCAAACTGCAGTTATAACCCCTAATAAATTCACTGCAGTTATACCTCACTCAAACTGCAGTTATAACCCCTAATAAATTCACTGCAGTTATACCTCACTCAAACTGCAGTTATAACCCCTAATAAATTCACTGCAGTTATACCTCACTCAAACTGCAGTTATAACCCCTAATAAATTCACTGCAGTTATACCTCACTCAAACTGCAGTTATAACCCCTAATAAATTCACTGCCGTTATGCTGCACTCTAACTGCTGTCTTTTTTCCGTAAGGGAGAGCATAAAGACACTCCATTTAGTATGATGTGTTACACTTCGTAAGTGGATGTCCATCAGTTAGCTCCGCCAACCTCCCCGTGTGCCCCCCCCCAAAAAATTTTTGGGGTGGCTTCTTGGGCTTCCGTCAATGACTTGCCTCATATCGTCGCCGCTCCTCCTTCGCTGCCTTTATCTCCTCCTTTGGACGGCGATATTCCCCTGCCTTCCTCCAGGGTACCTTACCGTCCAGGATCTCCTCCCATGTCCATGAGTCCCTTTCTCCACGCTGCTTGGTCCTTTGGTGGTGGGATGTTCTGTAACGCCCGTCGGAAGAAGTGGACCAAGGTGCAGCGTGGTACGTGTTCATGATTCTTTATTTCTTATAACACCAAACAAAACAACAAAAGAATAACGAACGTCACGTTCTGTAGGATTCACAGAGCTAACAAAAAACATCCCACAAAACTAAGGTGGCAAAACAGGCTGCCTAAGTATGATTCCCAATCAGAGACAACAATAGACAGCTGTCCCTGATTGAGAACCATACCTGGCCAAAACATAGAAATAAAGAACATAGTTTCCCACCTGATTCACACCCTGTATATGTGTGTGTGTATATTAATACACACACACATATACACACACAGTGCATTCAGAAAGTATTCAGACCCCAGACCCCTTGACTTTTTCCACATTTTGTTACGTTACCCCCCCCCCCCCAAAAAAAAAAAAAACTGAAATAAGTAATTTACATAATTATTTTTTTGAGCAGTATGAATGAAATGATTTGGTCCTGCCTTGATGACTGTCCTATAGATTTTTTGTAGTCTTAAATTATTACATGAAATTAACTGATAGTTATAACGCTCCTGGTCCCGGAATGTCATGTTAGATTGTGATAAAGCTATCTGCTCCTGCTAGCTAGCAACATATCTACTTGTTGTAACAAGCTAGCTAACTAGCAAGCTAACTACATTACTAATGTTTGCTGTGCTCAATGTTCGGAGTCATATTACAGCTTGCATTGAGGGTATCATGTTTTTACAACTAAATAGTTAGATTACAAATAAATAATAAAGACTCCCCGTTAGCAGTTTGTCAGAAGCTCTCTCAAGATGTCACCAGCTGTCTATTACCTTAGATACGGATAATGCGTTTGGCAGACGTGATCAGCAAAGATAGTACTATCCATGGTACTCAAGTTTTGATTGGTTTACAGTTTAGTGCTCAGTGGCGTTTGCCTGACCAGCCAGCAAAATAAATGGCAAGAATTGACATTGATAACAAACAGAAATGTGTTCAGAATGTGTTCAGAATAAATAAATATACGTAAAATGTAAAAACCAGCTCCTCCCTCAACAGAGATCGATCATCTCAAAAACGAAAGCAGAGAGCTTGCTACGACCCGCCACCTATGTGTAAAGATTTGAACCGGAACCTTTCTGTGATGGGAGGGGTTCAATTTTGAACCTTTTTAATAATGAAGAGCTGGCAGCCTATCCGATTGGAGGCGTAGCTTTCAGATAGTTATTTTTGTAATTCCTGTTCATAATAGATTTTTTAATTTGATTTAACCAGGTAAGTTGACTGAGAACACATTCTCATTTACAGCAACGACCTGGGGAATAGTTACAGTGGCTTGTGAAAGTATTCACCCCCCTTGGCATTTTTCCTATTTTGTTGCCTTACAACCTGGAAATAAAATAGATTTTTTTGGGGGGTGTATTATTTGATTTACACAACATGCCTACCAATTTGAAGATGCAAAATATTTTTTATTGTGAGACAAACAAGAAATAAGACAAAAAGACAGAAAACTTGAGCGTGCATAACTATTCACTCCCCCAAAGTTAATACTTTGTAGAGACACCTTTTGCAGCATTTAGAGCTGCAAGTCTCTTGGGTTATGTCTCTATAAGTTTGGCACATTTAGCCACTGGGATTTTTGCCCATTCTTCAAGGCAAATCTGCTACAGCTCCTTCAAGTTGGATGGGTTCCGCTGGTGTACAGGAATCTTTAAGTCATACCACAGATTCTCAATTGGATTGAGGTCTGGGCTTTGACTAGGGCATTCCAATACATTTCAATGTTTCCCCTTAAACCACTCGAGTGTTGCCTTAGCAGTATTGTTAGGGTCATTGTCCTGCTGGAAGGTGAACCGCCGTCCCAGTCTCAAATCTCTGGAAGACTGAAACAGGTTTCCCTCAAGAATTTCCCCGTATTTAGCACCATCCATCATTCCTTTAATTCGAACCAGTTTCCCAGTCCCTGCCGATGAAAAACATCCCCACAGCATGATGCGGGATGACATTTTCGGGGTGAAGAGAGGTGTTGGGTTTGCGCCAGACATAGCGTTTTCCTTGATGGTCAAAAAGCTACATTTTAGTCTCATCTGACCAGAGTACCTTCTTCCATATGTTTGGGGAGTCTCCCACATGCCTTTTGGCGAACACCAAACGTGTTTGCTTATTTTTTTCTTTAAGCAATTTTTTTCTTTAAGCAATGGCTTTTGTCTAGCCACTCTTCCATAAAGCCCAGCTCTGTGGAGTGTACGGGCTTAAAGTGGTCCTATGGACAGATACTCTCTTATTAATTCCCTCCTTGCCTTTGGTGGGCGGCCCTCTCTTGGTAGGTTTGTTATGGTGCCATATTCTTTCCATTTTATATAATGGACTTAATGGTGCTCCGTGGGATGGATATTTTTTGTAACCCAAACCTGATCTGTACTTCTCCACAACTTTGTCCCTGACCTGTTTTGAGAGCTCCTTGGTCTTCATGGTGCCGCTTGCTTGGTGGTGCCCCTTGCTTCGTGGTGTTGCAGACTCTGGGGCCTTTCAGAACAGGTGTATATATACTGAGATCATGTGACAGATCATGTGACACAGATTGCACACAGGTGGACTTTATTTAACAAATTATGTGACTTCTGAAGCTAATTGGTTGCACAAAGTCTTATTTAGGGGCTTCATAGCAAGGGCGGGACTTGACAATACCCACTGGGCACAGACGTCAATTCAACGTGCATTCCACATTAGTTAAACGTGATATAATTGAAATGATGTGGAAACAACATTGATTCAACAAGTGTATGCCCAGTGGGTAGAGACTTCATGTATTCACAAATAGAACCTCCAGTTAACTGACTGCAGTACTGAGAAGAAATGTGCATACTTTATCAAAACTGAAGAAAAACAAGTATTGGGTAGTATATACCGGTAAACTATGTTTTATCTCGCTTTGCAGTGGAATGAAGGACATCAACGTCCTGTTTTTCCCAAGCTCAGACATATAAGGGTGAGTTTTGTGTTTTAGTGAAGGGAAATAAAAGAATGCAACTTTCATTTATTTTTTTCAGTGTTTGGCGTACCAACAGGCCCATGCAAATCAAGCTAATGTTTCATGTTCTTGTTGAGAATGTTGCTTTTGTTTCATTGTTTTATCTATACCACATAGGGAAATCTACTGTATCAATCAGCCTCTCTCTTATCCATTTTTCTCCCTTTCTATTTGTCTCAAGTTCTATGAAAAACATTGGACTGACTGTCAGGTATGATATTCTCTGTTTGGTTCTTATAAAGAGCTTTTGAATACCAGGAGTAACATTGCTGTTGTTTCTTCCCTCTCTTTATGTGTCATACAGCCTATTAAACTGCAGTTTGAGTACCGATCAGATGACTAGACTGTCAGTTGTTAGCGAGAAGTCCTGGCCTCACTCTCCTAGAGTAAGTACAAATGTACCCAGTGTTCTTGAGCAAGTCACATCACACTGTGGGTAAGGACACTAAATATGTCAAGAGAATCTGACTTTCTGTTTGGTGTTATGTTGTGTCCCCTGCAGTCTGTCAGAAGACGACATCAAGGCTGGTACTCTCAAGGCCCTGACTGACTCTCTACAGAAGCTGAACGTCTCCAAACAGATTGTGTAAGACTGATTTTTATTTGAAGTGTAAGACTTTTGATAAAGTCATGATCTTATGCCTGTCCCGTATTATGTTTGAAACTAGTTATGCTGCTTAATACGGTTATTGTCTGTGTCTTGACAGTCTGAATGACAGCCACATATCTGTTGATGGGCTGATGATTCTGACCAGTTTCCTGTCTGTATGTCCTGATGTGGTTCAAGTGGACATCAGGTATGTTGTGCATAACACCCTTTATTTTCTTAGATAAAGCCAATATAGACAGCACCCTTGTTGTGTGCGTAAACTGCAACCAGACTAAAACCACCACACTACCCCATCACCTCCTGGTGGCTTCACTATTCAGAGGGTGTCTCCTCTGTCAAGGGGTTTGCTGTAGGCCCAAACCAGACGTTTTAATCTTGTAAGAAATTATGATACTACTGTGGTCCCTATTACACAACTTTTTTTAGAATGTCCTGTAAATTCCTCTCAGACCCTTCCCACTGGGCTCAAACGTCAATTCAATGTCTATTACGTTGGTTCAACCAGTGTGTGTGCCCCGTGGGTTACCACTCACTGTTGTGCAATTTCCCCATACATCCCCATGACAGGCTGCAAGACCCTGTTCTTGTGGCCATGCTTTTTTTCTAGGGGATAGAGAAACACCAGATTTCTAAGACTTTGGTGTGTACAATATTTTCACTTTTATATTACTAATGATGTGGAGAATGTTTTCTACTGTAGGTGGTATGACATTGTCTCTGCTTTCCATCCTATTTTCCCATGGTCCCTGTGTGCAGTCTGACGGGCTGTGCTCTTCGTCCCCCTCACTTGGACCGTCTGTGTGAGAATCTGAGGGACTGCTCTGCTCTGACTATGCTGGAGTAAGTGTTCTCAGGGAGAGGCTTTGGAGTGTGAAATAGCAATAAGGATAATTGTTGGTATGCACATATACAAGGACCTGTTTGTTTTTGTTCATAACCCCCCACCATTGTCAGTATTTCCAACAATGCCTTGGAAAACAAAGGTCTGAAGAAGTTGTTGGACCTCTTGCCACAGCTTAGCAACATACAGGAAATCAAGTAAGAATTTCTATAGCAACTCAAATGTCTTTTCCTTTTCTTCCTTTTTTGTCAGTTTCTTTTTCCTTAAAAGCTTTTTTTCTCACCAGGGAGTTTCTGTATACCCTCATTTTGTTTTAGTGTCAGTGAGAATGCAGTCAGCATGGAAGGAGTTGTGCAGCCTAGCTGGAACCCTGTGCTCACACAGGAACATGAGTGAAGTGAATATCAGGTATTCACATCCCATTACTGTCTTATACAGACCAACACTTTTGTAAACAGACATGCTTGAAACCAGCATGGTAGAAAGTGTTTGAATTCATGTCTAGTAATATGTTTGCATTTGTGATGATTATTAACTATAAAACGGTTATATTTATCAGTCATGGGGGGGGGGATAAGAAGCTGTTTCTGAAATTCCTCTCCAGTAAAATGTAATAGAGCAACAAAATAATAGCAATATACTGTATAATAACACCTCTTTCTGATGATGTTGCTTTCAAAATACCAATTCTATGACTCAGTAAGATGTTGTAGTCCTAATAACCGTTCACTGAATCTCTGTCATTTCAGAATACAATCTACAGGATTGGAACAGTGTAAGAAACTCAGGTAGGACACAGAACGATATGTAACGTTTTAGGCGACCCGACCAAATTCACATAGAAATGTGAGTTATAGATCTGTCATTCACAATTAGAGCTTTCGGGGCGCGAATGCATAGTGCAAAAAGCCACAACGTTCACTACTGGAGTTCTGCGTGGTTAAGATAAAATCATGCATCAAATTATCTTGAGTACCTGTAGCGGTCCTGTGGTTGGGTGGATGCAACTGTTCTGTGGGGGAGGGGTGGGTGTAGTTGTCCTGTGGGGGGGCTATTCTACTTTACACTTTTTCTCTTGTAGTTGTTCTGCATCTTATTGAATGTGTGAGTGGGCGGGGCTCGGGCTGAGGGAAATTGGGATGAGGGAGGGGATGGGTGAGGGTAAAGGTCTAGCATCCTGCTCTTTTCTTATTTGTTTAAGTTCCTCTGTCAATATAAATCAAATAAAATATACATGTTTTCACAAAAATTGTACCTAGCATTCTCATTGAAAGAGCAAGTCTAAGAAGCGGTAGATCTGTTCTATGTTCTCTATTTCTATGTTTCCCGTGTTTAAGATGAGTTTTTGTGCCTTTTACTTTTGGTTGTGTGCACCAACTTCAAACAGCTGAAAATACAATATTTTGGGTTATGGAAAATATGTTTCAGAGGTTTAGATGGTACAATGATTCTCTACACTATACTTGCTTGTTTTGTCACATAAACTGAAATTAGACAAACTATTAGAGTTTTAGCAACCAGGAACCATAGAGCATCTTTAACTGAATTTATGTCCCATTCACTTAACTTAAATATAATCCCAAACATGTTTTTGTTTTAGTCTAACTCACAGTGATATCCATCCCACTTACATGAACAAGCTATGTAGAAGACTGGTACAGTGTCCCAGCCTACTTGAGCTAGAGTGAGTTCTACTGTTACCTCTATCTCTGTCAGTGTTCTGTCTCTGTCTTTCAGGGTTTACTACAGTATCTGGGGCTGTGTTCTCTTCTCTCTTTATTTCTTACCAGGTTATATGTTTTCCTCCTTCCCAATTCTCTGAAAATATTCTGCCTGTTGTCAGTTGTAGTTATTTTCTCAGCTGTCTGTCTGTCTGCCTGCCTGCCTGCCTGTCCTCTGCAGACTCTCTGAGTACACACTGAGCAGTGGGAATGTGGAGATACTCTCTGGGATCCTGGAGCAGTGTCCTCATCTGTCTGACCTGGAGTGAGTGCCTGTGTCCCCTCTCCTCAAACACATCCCTGTACCTGGGTCACACTGCCCACATTTTAGCAAAAAGAACAGGGTTTATAAATGATGATGTACTCACAACTACTGCACTGTATTCACATAAATACTTTACACTACTAGTGTATATGCCTTCCTCAATGATCGAACTGTGTTTTCCCTTGCTGAAAATTAGGGTTACAGTATCTTGGCAGTTTTTCGACACATTTTCTACCAACATTTCTCGTTATGGATATTAACCCATTCTTTTAAACGGTGAAGTTTATCCAGTAACCTTCTGAGAGATGAGGGAGTGAATAGATTTGTGGATTCTCTACCAAGGCTGGGGATTGCTACCTCAGTGAAGTAAGACTCATTACAATGGCCTATCTTCCTTCAGTCCGTACAGTGAACTCCATTACGGCTAGCGCTGTCTTGTTTCACCAAGATAAACGTCCGTCAATTTACCTCCTCTGGTTAGCCCCTAAACAAACCTTATACAATACTGTTTTATCAGTGGAAGCAGATGCATCTGTTCTATCTTTGTGGGGGTTAGTTGTGCTTTCTTGTACAGCTGTGTTCTGTTTTAATCTGCAGTCTCGATGATAACAGACTCACTCAGATGGGGCTCTCTACATTCTGAACACAGTGACGACCTGTGAAAAAGTGGTTGAAGTGGATGTAAGGTAAAATCTGTTGAACAATGCCATATTGGCAAAGTTAACATTTACTTGTCTAGAACCCCCATATAGCAGTGTTCCCCAATAGGAGGTCCGCGGGCCAAATTCGGCCCACAGGTGATTTTATTTGTCTGAAGTTTTTTGAGCACATATTATTTTAAAATAGTTTTTGCTGTAGTACGTAAAAGATTGTAAAATCACCAGGAAATCAGCTCAAAGTGATTTTAATTTAGGAAATATGTTCCAGATTATTCTGACACATAAATAGAGAGGCATATGTGATTGTATCCCAATGTAATCAAGGTTTGAAATGATTCCGTTTTTGTCAAATACTATATCTGTTTGGGATGCTGGTACTCAGACTGCACTCAACGAGCTGTATACGAGCTGTATACAGCCATAAGCAAACAGGAAAACGCTCATCCAGAGGGGGCGCTCCTAGTGGCCGGGGACTTTAATGCAGGGAAACTTAAATCCGTTTTACCTCATTTCTACCAGCATGTTAAATGTGCAACCAGAGGGAAAAAAACTCCAGACCACCGTTACTCCACACACAGAGACAAGTACAAAGCTTTCCCTCGCCTTCCATTTGGCAAATCTGACCATAATTCTATCCTCCTGATTCCTGCTTACAAGAAAAAAACTAAAGCAGGAAGCACCAGTGACTCGCTCAATAAGGAAGTGGTCAGATGAAGCAGGTGCTAAGCTACAGGACTGTTTTGCTAGAACAGACTGGAATATGTTCTGTGATTCTTCCGATGTCATTGAGGAGTATACCACATCAGTCACTGGCTTCATCAATAAGTGCATCGATGTCATCCTCACAGTGACCGTACATACATAACCCATCCAGAAGCCATGGATTACAGGCAACATCCGCACTGAGCTAAAGGGTAGAGCTGCCGCTTTCAAGAACCCGGAGGCTTATAAGAAATCCCGCTATGCCCTCAGACAAACCATCAAACAGGCAAAGCGTCAATACAGGACTAAGATTGAATTGTACTACACCGGCTCCGACGCTCGTCAGATGTGGCAGGGCTTGCAAACTATTATGGACTACAAAGGGAAGCAAAGCCGTGAGCTGCCCAGTGACACGAGCCTACCTGGATAAAAGGAACACCGACGTAAAAATACTATTCATCGACTACAGCTCAGAGATCATCACCATAGTGCCCTCAAAGCTCACCACTATGCTAAGGACCCTGGGACTAAACACCTCCCTCTGCAACTGAATCGTGGACTGCCTGACTGGCCACCCCCAGGGGGTAAGGGTACGTAACAACACATCTGCCACTCTGATCCTCAACATGGGGGCCCCTCAGGGGTGCATGCTCAGTCCCCTCCTGTAGTCCCTGTTCACCCATGACTGCATGGCCAAGCACGACTCCAACACCATCATTAAGTTTGCAGACGACACAACAGTGGTAGGCCTGATCACTGACAACGATGAGACAGCCTATAGGGAGGAGGTCAGAGACCTGATATTGTGGTGCCAGGATAACAACCTCTCCCTCAATGTGATCAAGACAAAGGTGATGATTGTGGACTATGGGGCTGTAGTGGATCAGGTTGAGAGCTTCAAGTTCCTTGGTGTCCACATCACCAGCAAACTATTGTGGTCCAAATACACCAAGACAGTTGTGAAGAGGGTACAACAACTCCTATTCCCCCTCAGGAGACTTAAATGATTTGGCATGGGTCCTCAGATCCTCAAAGTTCTACAGCTGCATCATCGAGAGCATCCTGACTGGTTGCATCACCGCCTGGTATGGCAACTGCTCGGCCTTCGACCGCAAGGCACTACAGAGGGTAGTGTGAACAGCCCAGTACATCACTGGGGCCAAGCTTCCTGCCATCCAGGACCTCTATACCAGGCGGTGAGGAAGGCCCATCAAATTGTTAGACACCAGTCACCCTAGTCATAGACTGTTCTCTCTGTTACCGCACGGCAAGCGGTACTGGAGCGCCAAGTATAGGTCAAAACGGACGTAAGAGGTCCACAAGATTCCTGAACCGCTAATCAAATGGCTACCCGGACTATTCGTATTGTCCGCCCCCCCCACCCCCCATTTTCATCCTGCAGCTACTCTGTTTATTATCCATGCATAGTCACTTTACCTCTACCTACATGTACATATTACCTACATTACCTTGACTAACCAGTGCCCCCTGTATATAGCCTCGCTACTGTTATTTTATTGTTGCTCCTTATTTATTTGTTATTTCATTTGTTTAATTTTTACTTCAGTTTATTTAAGTAAATACTATTTTTTTTCTTAACTGCAATGTTGGTTAAGGGCTTAAGTAAGCATTTCACTGTAAGGTGAAATCTGAACATCTACATACAATTTGATTTGATTTTGATTCTTGCTGTCAATTTGTACAAATGATTTATTAATATGTTCCGGCTCCCCGACCATCCGCTCAAGGAAAAATCGTCCAACAGCTGAATGTAACTGGGGACCCCTGCCATATAGTTTGTGCTGTAAGTCTGTGTATTGTTTTGTCTGTTTGGGAACTGAGAAGAGGTCGCTCATCCGCTTTGAACTGGACAGTGACTGTGGCAAAACTCTGAGGTAAGACAACAAAAAGGCTACTTTCTGCTCATCAATTGAAGTAACAACACCAATACCATACTGTGAACTCATTTAGCAAACAGGAAGCATTGTTTATTTTGTTCTCAGGAAAAATAACATATCGAAACTGGAAGGATTGCCAGTATAAATGATATCAGACCTCTCCCATATAACTTATAGACATGACATCTATCTCCCCACAGCTTCAGTCTCTCATCTTCTTTTTCTGCTTCATGTTCCCTGGATCCTTCAGTCTGAGAGAGTGTCATTTTGGGGCTGACCATCTGCAGAAACTAGCAGAGATTCTGAAGAGCTGTGCTGCTCAGTTGGTCAAACTGAGGTGAGAATGGGACTGGGAAAACTGCCTGACCTTTGAGATAATGAACCTGAAACTCATCAAATTTGAAAAAGTTAAAATAACACCACTGAATTTGAAAGAATCACAGAAGTACAGCATGATTGGCAGTAGAAGGATGATAATACACTGAACAAAGATATAAATGCAACATGCAACAATTTCAACTATTTTATTGAGTTACAGTTTATAAGGAAATCAGTCAATTGAAATCAATGAATTTAGGCCATAATCTATGGATGTCTGGGCAGGGGTGTAGCCATGGGTGGGCCTGGGAGGGTATAGGCCCACCAACTGGGGAGCTAGACCCAGTCAATCAGAATGACTGTTATCATAGAAAAGGGCTATATTACAGACATAAATATTCCTCAGCCCCCCCTCCCCTCAGACTATCCCGCAGGTGAAGAAGCCGGATGTGGAGGTCCTGGGCCGGTGTGCTTACTCCTGGTCTGCGGTTGTGAGGCCAAATTCTCTAAAACTAAGTTGGAAGCGGCTTATGGTAGAGAAATGGACATTCAATTCTCTGGTAGGCATTCCTGTAGTCAGCATGCCCATTGCATGCTCCCTCAAAACTTCAGACATCTGTGGCATTGTGTTGTGTGACAAAACTGCACATTTTAGAAGGGCTTTTTATTGTCCCCAGCACAAGGTACACCTGTCTAGTGATCATGCGGTTTAATCTGCTTCTTGATATGCCACATCTGTTAGGTGGATGGATTATCTTGACAAAGGTGAAATGCTCACTAACAGGGATGTAAAAAAAAAATGTGCAAAGAATATGAGAGAAATAAGCTTTTTTGTGTGTATGGAACATTTCTGGTATCTTTTATTTCAGCTCATGAAACATGGGACCAACACTATAGTATTTTTTCCTCTATGATTCTGGGGAACACTGTTTTCTCTTGTATATGTAGGTTATCCTGTAACACCATGCAGAGAGAAGGCCTTTTGGCTCTACAGAACAGCCTGACTGCCCTGTCCTCATTACACACCCTGGAGTGAGCCCACACGCACGCACGCATGCATGCATGCACACACACACACATAAACACACACACACTGGTGATTGACTCTGTAAGTTATTGGAAGTGAAATGACTGACTTTTCCCCTTCAGTATAAGAAACAACGGACTGAATGTTCAGGTGATTGAAGACTTGGTGAAGCAGCTGAGGTGTGGTCATGTCCAACGCTATATCAGGTGAGGAGGATATGGTAATAGCATTTGTGTGTGGGATCTCTTGTGTGAGTGTGTATGATTCAGGTTAACAGGCTGTGTGTATTTCCCATCAGTATTGAGGAGACGTGGATCACAGCAGAAGCAGCTGTTAACCTGGTCTCCTGCTGCTTGAACCTGAACCACAACATACACACCATCAGGTGAGAATTCATGTTGGCATTGGGGTAATATTTAGAAGTATAGTAATATAGAACATGATATTCATAATGTATGTGTGAACTTATTTGCAGGGTAAACCACACCACTGTACACATTACTTTGGAAAACCCCACAAATCTCACTACCAGGTAAAGCTGAAATACATTTTCGTTGTCTATTTGCAAAATATTTTTAGATATGAGGATAAAGATAACAGCTCTTTCTGTTTTAACTGAGCTGGCTTCATTTGTGTTTCAGTGGTGGTTCTGCAGACATGGCTAGCTCTCTGTCTACCGTGACCATCAGGTGAAAGCAGAGTCCTCTGTTATTCCTACATTAACAGGAATGTGTGTAAGATGGCTCACAATTGGTTACTGCATATTCTCCCTGTTGTATGTTCCTGCCTCTTGTGTTTCAGCCTAGTAGACTGTGCAGTACAAGGGCACCACCTAGTGTCTCTGCAGACTGTGCTCCAGAGATGCCCTCTGCTGCAGGACCTAGAGTAAGTATCTGCGAGAAGGGACCTGGGAATACTTTGGAAGTAGTTAAAGTGTTTGTAATGTCTAATTTAGTTGTATTAAGTTATACCTATTTCTTATTTTCCTCTAGTTTGCCACACAACAGCATCGGTAGAGTGGGAGCAGAGTTGCTCTGCTCTGTCCTACCATCCTTAGTTAGTATGAGGAAACTCTGGTGAGGCTTATGTTATGAATTTGGGGGTTGGAAGAGCTTTACATGGGTTTTGTAGGCCAAAGATGAATATCTTAGGCTGCACATGAAAAATATAAACATGTTTATATTTTTCTGTAGTCTTGAGTCAAAAGAAACATCTAAAGATCTGGTATTGCTCCTTGCCAAGGGGTAGTTGCAGGCTAAAAACATTGAGAGCTTGAAGTAAGTGATTGTCAATTATCTCTGTTCCTACTTATGTTTCATTTCTGGCCCTGACTCTGACCTTTCACCACTCTCTCCCCCTTAGTTCTTCTGGTCATGTGATCAGTGGCAGAGGAGCTGTAGTTCTGACCAGAACACTCCAGAACCTACCAAATATCAGAACAATCAAGTAATAACTGACACGCTTTGTTTCTCTACATATCACCCCTACCTGTATTCCCCCACCTGGCCAGTGACACAACAATACTTATGCGGATCCCTCTGTCCCCCAGTCTGTCCCTGTGCTCTGGTTGGACAGCTGAAGGAGCATTGGACCTGGTCAAAGGGCTTGGACAGTGTCTCTCTCTGGAGGGGATCAGGTAAAAAAACTTTCGCTCTTGAGATTCCCTCACCAACTCTGACCTCCCACTGCAGCACAGCATGACCACCATGACTGACAGCTATTCCTATGATATACTGTGTGTCCTGGGGTAAGGGTATGAGCTAAATACCTGTATCCTGTCCACAGCCTTGACTCTGCACAGCTGGATCAAGAGAGCACAGTCTCCTTGGCACAGGGACTATGACCTTCTTGAAGAGGCTAAAGTGAGTAGAGCTTCCTGATAGAGAACGTAGTGGGCTTTGCCATGCCTGAGACAAATGTGGTGTAGAGTGTTATCTTTGCCAATGATTTGTGATCTGTCTGTAGTCTGAATAAGTATGTAACCATGGTGACTGGATCCCCAGGGGAGGGGACCACACTGGTCCTTACTGGCCTCTCTGGAGGGGCTCAGAGCAATGGAGGAGATTGAGTGAGTAGAATAATGATAACACGCATGTCAAGTAGTATCTGACTTCTGCATGAACTAGCCATCACTTCTGATGTGGTATTGTCCATGTGTGTCTGGCCTGCAGGTTGGAGGGGATGAGGATGTCAGATAAAGGAGTGGAGGAGCTTATCAAACACCTGCCCACCTGGACAGGCCTGAGGAAGATCAGGTAGGCTCCAGGGATTACTGAACTGGAGGAATGGCTTAGGGTACAGACTTGGACAAAAAATAGTCAACATAATTGAATGTGTCAAATTAAGCTAATTGATTGCATCGGCAATCTGTCAAATGATCCAATGTTAGAACCTGTCAAAGTACCAGGTAATATTCCAATGGGCTTCATGGGTACAACTTTGGTGTGTTTAGGATTAAGGCAGACATTTTACATTTGTCATCATGAAAGAGGTACAGTGTATTCAGACCCCTTGACTTTTTTCACATTTTGTTGTTACAACCTTATTCTAATATGAATTCATTTTTGCCCCCCTCATCAATCTACACAAAATACCCCATAATGACAAAGCAATATCACATTTACATAAGTATTCAGACCCTTTACTCAGTATTTTGTTGAAGCACCTTTGGAAGCTATTACAGCCTAGAGTCTTCTTGGGTATGACGCTACAAGCTTGGAACACCTGTATTTGGAGTGTTTCTCCCATTCTACTCTGCAGATCCTCTCAAACTCTGTCAGATTTGATAGGGAGCGTCGCTGCACAACTATTCTTCTACATTTGCACACACTATACATAGATCTTTATGTTGTGTTATTGACTTGACATTTGTTTATGTGTAACTCTGTGTTATTGTTTTTGTCGCACTGCCTTGCTTTATCTTGGCCAGGCCGCAGTTGTAAATGAGAACTTGTTCTCAACTGGCTGACCTGGTTGGTGAAATTTAAAAAAAATACAATTTTTAAATGTTCAGGTCTCTCCAGAGATGTTTGATCCAGTTCAAGTCCAAGCTCTGTCTGGGCCAGTCAAGGACATTCAGAGACTTGTCCTGAAGCCACTCCTGCATTGTCTTTGCTGTGTGCTTAGGGTCATTGTCCTGTTGGAAGGTGAACCTTCGCCCCAGTCTGAGGTCCTGAGCGCTCTGGAGCAGGTTTTCATCAAGGATCTCTCTGTACTTTGCTCCATTCCTCTTTCCCTCAACCCTGACTAGTCCCCACAGCTTGATGCTGCCACCACCATGCTTCACCATAGGGATGGTGCCAGGTTTCTCCAGGCCTGACCCTTGTCATTCAGGCCAGAGAATCTTGTTTCTTATGGTGAGAGTCCTTTAGGTGCCTTTTGGCGTACTCTAAGTGGGCTGTCATGTGCCTTTTACTGAGGAGTGGCTTCCGTCTGGCCACTCTACCATAAAGGCCTGCTTGGTGGAGTGCTGCAGAGATGATTGTCCTTCAGGAAGGTTCTCCCATCCCCGAGCTGACAAGGACCTGAGCCCTAGGACCATGCCCCAGGACTACCTGACATGATGACTCCTTGCTGTCCCAATCCACCTGGCCGTGCTGCTGCTCCAGTTTCAACTGTTCTGCCGTATTATTATTATTCGAACATGCTGGTCATTTATGAACATTTGAACATCTTGGCAATGTTCTGTTATAATCTCCACCCGGCACAGCCAGAAGAGGACTGGCCACCCCACATAGCCTGGTTCCTCTCTAGGTTTCTTCCTAGGTTTTAGCCTTTCTAGGGAGTTTTTCCTAGCCACCGTGCTTCTACACCTGCATTGCTTGCTGTTTGGGGCTTTAGGCTGGGTTTCTGTACAGCACTTTGAGATATCAGCTGATGTACGAAGGGCTATATAAATTTGATTTGATTTGATCTGCTAATTTATTCCTTACACTTGTGTTTTGTTTTGTGTGTCATTTCTTGTTTACTTGTTTTTGTAATGTCCATTTTGATGTTTTATGACATGCACTGGTCTAATAAAGTCTGAGACAAGTCTTCTTCTTCATATTCTATGCTATGTAAATAGTGATTTTCTTTATCTGAACTTACCTCTAGATGGCAATACAATTTCACAATATAAGGTTCTATTCTGAATCAAGAAAAAATAACCTCCAGTCATCTCCATTTGAAATGTTTACACAATTAATATTTTTTTTGTCTTTATTTGACAAAATAACCAATACTCACTGATGTAAATGATGAGCTGTTGACTATATTGTACCTTGTAAATTTAGACTGACAGAGTGTTTTGGCAAATGAGACAGCAGTGCACCAGATTCAATCAAGCACTGGGGTATATTCTCCCACCACCCCAACAAAAAGTTGAGTGACCTATGTCATGTGATGTAATATACTGTACTTCTGTGTCAAACATATTGGCACTGAGATGTAAAGAATTTGTCCCTATTTGAGTGATACCTGATTTCACAGAAAGCCTATATGTTAAGAAAATATGTAGCTTAGTCTATGTATTACCAAACCAGAGCATTTATATTTTCATTTTGCTGAAGGCAATTATCCCAGAATAGAGCGCGTGTGATTCGGGCGGAGTTCAGAGCAATGCGCGACTACTAGTATCGCTCCTCTACACCACTCGGCTAGAGACTGTCACAGCGCAGAATGACCTGCCCCCGTGGCGAACTACAACAATTTGTTTTCCCCTGGTGATATTTTTTGACATCATGAAAATAACTTCAATTTGTGCATAGGGAGAAAAGTGTTTGAGCTATCAAGAAATAAGGAATCTTCAGAGAAGAGAAGTGGGTAGAGTAGTACTTAAATCACGTTTATTAAAAGGTAAGTGAATATTGGGGCTCTTGGGCAGTGTATTTTTGTCATATGCTATTAACGGTATGCATATTATGTCTGGAAATATGTACATTAAGTAAATTCATGACTGAAATTAAAATGCAAGGTGTTCAAAGGTGTGCTGCAAATTCCAATATTACCAGTGAATTTGGGATATTGATATATTGTAATTCTCAATGTACTACTTCTGAAACTGTAAACTGATGTAAATATTTAGGGTTGCATACAAGATATGTCAGAGGTTGTGAACATAATGTTTGTGTCACATACAGATCTACAGAAAACCCTCACAAAGCTCAAGCTGTCAAGCACAAGAGTAAACAGAGACAGTTGTCACTAGCTCTAAAGCAGAGATGTCACAGTCTTCTCAGAGATGTCTTTACTTCTCTGGTTCTCTCCTGTCAGTCTATTAAAATGGGGACGTAGCTTATCTCAACTGGTCTCTTGCTCTCTGCATTGCTCCATCTCTCTCTGGATTTTTTGGTTGTTAAAATATATTCTGAAATCTATACAATTTCTATTGTACGCCACCATCAAAGGTGGAGAAACTCTGTTCCCTTCTCACCCACCCTCATAAGTATTCTCCAGTGACATTTGCGCTCTCACAGTAGAGCAGATGATGCAGTCAGCCTGGTCCTTAAAGCACTGAGATTAGTGAAGATGGGAATTCAATTTACATCATGGGTTGAAAATGGTCTTGATAGATAATAATCTTGATAAATAGCAATCTATGCATATTTCTCACAGCTTATGTGTTGATTTAGCCTGGACCATTTGCACATGTAGCATTATTACTGGCACAAGAGCCAATTGAATATTTTTACCATCTGAATGAATGGTCTGAGAAAAGGTTGCCCAAGGGGCATCTGGGGGGGGGACTTTAGGTTTGCAGACAACCAGCCCTGTATTTACCTGTGGGGAGGCCACTTCCTCTGCCACACAGACAGGAAGACAACATGACACTGAGGGTGGTGACCTGGGTCTGTAACTCACAGATCGCCAGTCTTTAAGGTTGCCTACTGTATTCAACTCAGTTTTCGGTATGTGATTATATAATTGCGTATTCAGCGACGGACATTAAAATAATTCTAACTAAGAGGGTAAACTATCAAAGTTCCTATTTGAACTTCAATACACAAACAGTATGTGGCATTGTCTTTTGACATTCCAATCACTCACAGTTCTAGGCTTCCTTAAAAAAATGTTTCCCCTATATTTTCCCCCTACATGTTTCCCCAGCATCCATTTAAAAGCGAGATGCGCTTTGGCTCAATAACTGGAAGTCTATGGGAACAGCTAGCATGTCATTGTATTAATGCTAGTAGCAATGCAGCCCCCCCCCCCTCCCAACCCGTTACCGTTACCACCACTGCTGAAAAAATTCCTGGGGAAAACACTGCATAGTATTGCCCCATTCCCCTATTCCCCACAAATATGCTTATTGTACCCTGGGAAAATTCCTAGGGAAAACACTGCATAGTATTGCCCCATTCCCCTATTCCCCACAAATATGCTTATTGTACCCTGGGACAGAAAATGCTCAATTTCTGCCACTTGTCAGCATACACCAGGGCAGACAGGTAATTAGAGTGTTAGAGTAAATGACCATGTACGTTGTGTTTACTGTGCTATTAAGGTGAGTGAGGCACAGTTTCCAGTTTGAGCGATAAGGGGTTGTTGGTGTGTGTGTGTGTGTGTGTGTGTGTGAGTGTGTGTGTGTGTGTTTGGATTGTCGATCTCTCTGTTTGTATAAGGATAAGGATGATTATGCTGTTGATTTGGTAACAATACAAGTTTTCCATGACATCATCAGCCATCAGAAGTGAACAAACAGAATGTGTCTATTATGCTAAAAATGGCCCTTATGGTCAGGGTATATATGGCCAAAGCTTTGCCTTAGGTGTGAAGAGTGTTTTAGTCACTCCAGTGACTGTAATGTTGGATGGACTGAACCTGAGGGGCTGTTTAGGGATATGGGGTGAGTTATCCCCCTTTTTACTTTAGGTATGTGAGCAATACTATGCTGATGTCTTCAGTATAATATTTTTACGGATACCAAAACAACATTTAACCGTTTACATTATACAAGCGAATGAGAATATGATACTTTACTTTTGCGCACTTGCTTGCGCATACGTACATCCATGAAGATGAATTATGATTTGGTTGGCAGTGTGTGATGTGTGTGTTTGTGTGACGGAACACGTCCGTATGCTCCCTTTGTACACTTTTTCCATTTGCTTTGGTTGAAGCTAATTATTGGTAACGGAAGACCTTCATATGGTAAGAGCTTCATCGAGAGCCTCATCTATAGTGCTTATATAAAAAAGTCCATTAACCATATCAGAAAATGACAATGTAGGTAAATAATCATTTTGGTTTTAGTTGTATTTACAGTGGTTTTATTATAACCTTATATTGAATTACTTAAGTTAATAAATGATGCTATAACATATGCAGTTGCACATCTGTGATCTCTAGGGAATATAACCTATTTTCTGGTTCCACTAGCAGTGGAAGGAGGGTCTTCCACAATGGCACATCAGTATCTTAGCAACAAGAGCTCTCACCATACTCATCATGTCCTTACAAATTACATTACCTGTGCATGAATGTTTGACAGAGTACAGATCTCATTAGTTATTCTCTCATATGACACATGATGGACCACTGTACTAGATAAATTATTCTGTGTGTGGCCCTGACCTTTGTTTTTCTTGCAGCTGAATTGATTTCGGCAACTCTCTGGATACTGCACATGGATAAAATTACATTTTTATGTTCTATTGAATATGGAATATGAGGTCTCTGTAGGTCTCAAATGTTCTGTCATTAACCACCCTGCATTAAGGATCCCCATGTTTTTGTCAGTCTCTCTACCTTATTTTGAATCTATGAGTCTACAGAACGCTCAGTGCTACAGTAATGTCATTCATAGTGCTGTTTCTCTTTGCTGTGTATGTTCCCAGGCTGTGGGAGGTCTGACAATCCTGCCGGCATGGCCTACACGCTAGGCACGGGGCCCGACTCTGGGCCAACCGTGAGTCCCCAGCACTGCATCACCAGGGTGGAGCTGTCTGTGTGCTGCGGCAACCTGCTGGACAGAGATGTGACCTCCAAGTCAGACCCCTTCTGTGTGCTATTCAATGAGGTGGACAGCAGCTGGATTGAGGTGATGTGGGGAGGGGTGGACATGGGTGGACATGGGTGGATGAATAATGATTCATGGCGAGATGAGGGAAATGGTTGCTGGAAAAGTAGAAGGAATGGGTGACTGACTGGAGGGTTGTATAAAGGTTTTAAAAAATATGAAGAATTTGTGGTTATGATGAAAGTTGGAACAAAGATGATACTCTCTAAAAGAGAGAGTTAAAAATGAAAGAGGGTGAAATAAACATTACGAAGAAATTTCCTCTCACTGTTGAATGCTCTCAATGTTTTATCACTTGTCAAGTTTGCAATAACACTGTGTGTTCTGTATAAACCAGGGATTTTTTTTTTTTTACCTTTATTTAACTAGGCAAGTCAGTTAAGAACAAATTCTCATTTTCAATGATGGCCTAGGAACAGTGGGTTAACTGTCTTGTTCAGGGGCAGAACAACAGATTTGTACCTTGGGGATTTGAAATTGCAACCTTTCAGTTACTAGCCCAATGCTCTAACCACTAGGCTACCCTGCCATCCACCTTTCTGCACCTATCAATATACTATGGAGAAACATTCATCCACAGCTGTCTGAAGCCGTGTTGCCTAACACAGTTACAAAGTCAAAATTGGCTATATTGTAAAAATGCATGAAAAAAAGAAGCTTTTTGGCCTTAATTTAAGGTTAGGGTTAGCAGTGTGGTTAGGGTTAGCAGTGTGGTTAGGGTTAGCAGTGTGGTTAGGGTTAGCAGTGTGGTTAGGGTTAGGTTTAAAATCACATTATAAGAAGAGAAATTGTAGAACTAGGCAGGGCTCATGACTGTGTGTGTGTGTGTGTGTGTGTGTGTGTGTGTGTGTGTGTTTGTTTGTGTGCGCTCGGGGTACCCTCTCAGTGCCAGGGAAAAACATGCCTGCCTGCCTGCCTGGGTAGTGTTCTGTTGAGGCAGGCTGAGTGTGTTCCTGCAGGCCTGAGCTGTCGGTCAACAGGGCAGGCTCCAACATGAAACCAGCATAGCGGTTGCTGCAGTAACCATGGAAACGTGGATGGAAACAAAGGAATCATGATGTTCTTAATGTGTGGAAAGAGAAATGTGGAATGGAACTAACAGGCAAACAGGGAAGGGACATGGAATATACACAGTGGGTTTTGAAAACGGGTAGACTATGTATAAAAAGTACGTGTGTGTTATCCCAGAGGTGTAAAATAGTAATCCTCACAATGGTTTCTCTTTGGATCATGATGAAAGCTACTGCATATGAAACACAAAACAATACACACACAGCCAGAAAACACACGGCAGAGCAGGCATTGAGGAGTGAAGGGTTTTTCTCCCTGTCCATCTAGGCGTGAGAGAGGGGTTCACTCTGGGTGGAGTGGCCATCTGTTCTGTGGGGGTAAAGAGGGACGTGTGATAACACAGAAAGGGGAGGGGGTAACAATCAGAAGGTGCGGGGAGAGACACAGAGACTCGGGGTTCCAGTCAAACAGACAAAGCAGAGAAGAAACATATACAGTCTGCTCTGCTCTAGGCTCAGCGATGGGAGAACAAGAGGGGGTGATGAGTATGTGTACATCTTCTATCAGTCTGAGTCAGACATACACTGTGTTAGTCACCACCACCTGGTTTTATCTTTCACATGAACAAGACCTTATCAACCTTCAACACCCCCACATGTCCACCCTCCACCTCCGCTGTGTGTGTGCGGTGGTTGTGTGTGAGTACAGTACTTGTTTGAGAAAAACATAGTGTATTCCTGTGTATTATTTTCAGATTGGCCGAACAGAGACTGCAGTGAATAACCTGAATCCAGTGTTTGGGGTGAAGTTTAAGGTGGACTACCATTTTGAGGAGGTCCAGAAGCTCAAGTTTGCCCTGTTTGATGAGGACAAGTGCAGCAGCCAGCTGTATGAGCATGACTTCCTGGGAGAGTACATCTGTACACTGGGGGTGGTATGCTACATGACACACTGTTCTTGGAGTCTGTCTGTGACCCCTTTCTGCATCTGTTTATCACTTGCTTATGTTTATCTGCAGTTGGGCATTTCACCCCTCACTCACTTCTCTCTCTGGTCTGTGACCTTTAGATTGTGTCCAATAAGAAACTTCACCGACCACTAACCTTGGCCAATAGCAAGCCAGCTGGGAAGGGAACCATCACAGTGAGAACATCATGCTTATATACCTCATTCCCACAAAGAAATCCAAGAACCATAAACATGTCCATACACACACACACACACACACACACACACACACACACACACACACACACACACACACACACACACACACACACACACACACACACAGTAACAGTTTGTCTTGTATGCAGATAACTGCGCTGGAACTGTCAGACAATAGAATAATCACATTGACATTGTGTGGGAGAAAGCTTGACAAGAAGGTAAGAGTTACTGCTACTATATTATCATCTCTGTTAAAAGGTTCTTACTTAATATTTGGAACAACAATAATATTTTTTCCATTTATATTTTCCATTTGAGTCATTTAGCAGATGCTCTTATCCAGAGCTACTTTAATTAGTGCATTCATCTTAAGCTAGCTAGGTGGGACAACCACATATCACAATCATAGTATGTACATTTTCCCTCAAAGTTGCAAAGTCAGAGATAGTAAGAGGGAAAAACAGTCAAGTGAGTTAGTTCACACAATTGTATTTGTATTTTTATAGTGGTATGCTGGCAGCTTTGTGGGCCATAGTCAAAACAGATTGTTTTGTTTTGTAGGATTTCTTTGGTAAATCAGACCCCTACCTAGAGTTCCATAAGCAAGGAGATGATGGGAAATGGATGTTAGTCCACAGGACAGAGGTGAGTTGGTCAGGGGTGGCTGTTTAAACTATTTAAATGTCAATACTGTAGAACTGAGTGTGTTCTATCACTAAACAAGGTGTCTTACCACCTGCTGACAACAGTAACTGGATAGGCTTGGATTTGCTTCTGAGTTCTGTATTCCAAGTAACATGGAAGAAGTGTTCTCACTGTACCTGTTTTTGTGCTGCAGGTGATAAAGAACACTCTGGACCCGGTGTGGAAGCCCTTCACAGTACCACTCATCTCCCTCTGTAACGGGGACGTGGACAGGAGCATCAAGGTGAGTAAGGTTTATCGACATGTGCATTCATCTGAGGGCGATGGTATGAAAATAGAATCCCCTTTAGATACAGTATGTAGATAGCCAAATACATTTTAAGAAGTTATTTATTGTGGTATTACTGTATGTTGTCTCGTATTTTAGGTACTGTGCTATGATTACGACAACGATGGAGGCCATGACTTCATTGGAGAGTTTCAGACCACTGTCAACAAGATGAGTGAAGCCCAAAATTCACTGGAGGTGAGGGATGGATTTGAGAGCTACTCCAGTTTATCTATGGGGGTTTGTTCTGCATGCTTTAGTCATGCTGTGATGTGGATCAAACACAATTTTTACATTGTCTCAACTCTCAGTGTTCTCCACACTGTGAGTGGATGACTCACTTAAGACACTGCAGTTAACACAGCAGTTAACACAGGTCACCATTTCTGAATGGAAGACACCTGTTCATTTGGATATTCACAAGAGCTTATTTACGCCTTGTTTTTAACCTCGTTAATACATGTTGGGTTATGCTTTATTTTACAGCCCGGCCACACCTGGAGAGAGAAGTATAGGAACAGCTCTGTATTTGACTTACGTTTTTGACTCCTGACTTCCTGTTGAAAACCTTGTGTCATTAGCTAATGGCAGAAATGCAAATACAGCCGATGTGAGAAAGAGTGTACATTGTGTGGATGTGCAGAGGGGTCCCAGTGGTAGTTTCTTACTCTGTGTTCTTCTGCTCCAGACTGAATTTGAATGCATTAATCCCAAGAAACAGAAGAAGAAAAAGAGCTACAAAAACTCTGGAATCATCATTCTGAAGTCATGCAAGGTGAACCAAAACACATAGAGTCTAATAGATATAGTGTACACTATCCCTCTTAATGACTAATTAGTCAACCCACTACGGCAACTGCAAAATGCATATTAAGTCTAAAAGGAGACTGCCTTTTAATTAAATTATGAATGCACATTAAAGCCTTATGCACACAGCTAATGACCTTCCTTCATAATATTTTTTTTATTACAAACAAAATGCCTGTAATTTTGGTTTTGCTGCAGGCAGGGATTAGAGTAATGGCTCAAATCGCTATTAAATGTATTTATTAATATCAGCACAAAACACCTGTCAGTCTCACACAGTCAACCAGGGGCTGCCTGCAGTAATCACCTTTGTTCAGGCAGCCAATTACTGAGTATGGAGACTACTCAATCCTATCAAAGTGCCACTTCCGTGCCTTCTCCAATTATTTATCTATAGGAAAAATCTTTTGAACTTGCTACAGTATGGATGGAATGGTATGAGCAGAGTTAGAATAATCTTTGAATACTGTCTCCTCAGGTTGAAAGGGACTATACCTTCCTGGACTATATTTTAGGTGGATGCCAAATCATGTTCACTGTGAGTATGTCATCATTTACCTCAATGTGTCTCCTACGTTCTACCTGTAAACTCTGACCATGTACTACCACTTTCTACCTGTAGACTCTGACCCTGTACTCTAATGCTCTACCTATAATCTCTGACCCTGTATTCCCACTCTCTACCTGTAAACTCTGACCCTTTACTCCCACTCGCTACCTGTAAACTCTGACCCTGTACTCTCACTCTCCTAGTGGCCGGTTATTTAATGCAGGAAAACTGAAATCCGTTTTATCTCATTTCTACCAGCATGTCACCTGTGCAACTAGAGGCTAAAAACTCTAGATCACCTTTACTCCACAAACAGAGATGCATACAAAGCTCTCCCTCACCTTCCATTTGGAAAATCTATCCTCCTGATTCCTGCTTACAAGCAAAATCTCAAACAGGAAGTATCAGTGACTCTCTCAATATGGAAGTGGTCCAATGCTAATCTACAGGACTTTCGCTAGCACTGACTGGAATATGTTCCAGAACTCATCTGGTGGCATTGAGGAGTTTACCACATCAGTCACCGGCTTTATTAATATGTGCATTGATGACGTCGTCCCCACAGTGACTGTACGTACATATCCAAACCAGAAGCCATGGATTACAAGCAACATCCGCACCGGGGCTGAAGGCTAGAGCTGCTGCTTCAAAGGAGCTGGACACTAACCCGGACTCTTATAAGATATCTCGCTATGCCCTCTGACAAACCATCAAACAGGCAAAGTGTCAATACAGGACTAAGATCGAATCCTACTACACCGGCTCTGATGCTCGTCAGATGTGGCAGGGCTTCAAAAATATCACGGATTACAAAAGGAAACCCAGTCATGAGCTGCCGAGTGACGCGAGTCTACCAGTCGAGCTAAAAATGCCTTCTATGCTCGCTTCGAGGCAAGCAACACTAAATCGTGCGTGAGTGCACCAGCTATTCCAGATGACTGTGTGATCACGCTCTCCATAGCCGTGTGAGCAAGACCTTTAAACAGGTTAACATTTACAAGGCCGAAGGGCATGTCGAATTACCAGTATGCGCACTCAGAGCATGTGCTGACCAGCTGGCAAGTGTCGTCACAGACATTTTCAACATCTCCCTGACCAGTCTGTAATACCTACATCTTTGAAGCGGACCACCATCCCTGTGCCCAAGAACGCCAAGGTAACCTGCCTAAATGATTATCGCCCTATAACATTCACATCTGTAGCCATTAAGTGCTTTGAAAGGCTGCTCATGACTCACATCAACACCATCATCCCAGACACCCTGGACCCACGACAATTCACATACTGCCCCAACAGATCCACAGATAACGCAATCTCTACTGCTCTCCACACTGCCCTTTCCCAACTGGACAAAAGAAACACCTACAGTACGTGAGGATGTTGTTCATTGACAACAGCTCAGTGTTCAACACCATAGTACCCTCCAAGCTCATCACTATGCTAAGGACCCTGAGACTGAACACCTCCCTCTGCAACTACTCCAACTAGATCCTGGACCTGACGCCCCCAGGTGGTGAGGTTAGGCATCAACACGTCAACCACGCTGACCCTCAACATGGGGGCCCCTCAGGAGTGGGTGCTTAGTCCCCTCCTGTCACTAGCGTAACGCAGTTTCTCTGGGCCTCCACAAGGTTGAAGTATAGATTACCGATCTCTGTCCATGGTGCTGAAATTTAGACATGTCTATGCGGCTTCATACCTATCGAATCGATGATATGCTTTCTGTGGTGCCAGGGCTTAGCTTAGCTTTAACTAAAGGATACATGCTTATTGGTAGGCCTATTTGATCATACTTTTCTTATGCCTAACATTTCACGAAGCTATACACGGTGTTGCAATGCTGGCATTTTAGACTGCTGGCTGACTTGTTCAGTAATTAATGTTGGATATTCGAACATTGCAGATTGTAAATAAATGTTAGATGCAACAGCATACATTTTTAAAAATATATTCAACTGTCCTCTATAGGCTACCTGAATCTGCATGACATGAGCTGTCCTCGCGCTCTCTCCCAGCTTGGATAGAAAGTTGTGCGTAAAACCAGTCTATTAATGCCAAATAATAATTCAGTCCACGCTCAAAACACTAGCTTACTAGGGATTGTTTCATTATGCAGTGTACTGTCTATAGCTATGTACCGTATTTAGCTGCTACTTAGAAACGTTTTATAAAAATGTACACATTAAATAGCCAAACAATGAGAAAAAAAGTAGTGGACTTGAGGATAAATTCAGACACTATTTATCGTTGAACGGGTTTTGTCTAGCTGATAGCCTACACAAATGGGCTGCAATATTCAAGGTAAATTCAATTCCATTTGAGAGTCTCCCCTGGTGTTTTGTGTGCAAATGCTTTCCCCACGGCCTGTAGTCCAGGTTGGGGGCCTGACTGTTTTCTGTATTGACAACCCACAGTCTTTCCTGAGATATTGTGCATTATATGTCCGTTGCGCTGCACACAATTTAAACGTAGTCTTGAATGATGCAAGCCAAGATAGACCAGAGATAAGGGACTGTTGATATTGCAACCACTAAACTCAAACACCGGTTCACCAGTATGAACGAAATCGCAAACAGCTTTTTTTGTTGTTCTTTTTCCCTCAAGAACTGTTTCAACTGCTTCCTATACTGTTAAACTCTTTCCGTAATGTATTTAGGCCGGCAATTGAGGAGAATGAGAGGCTCAATTAAAGATGTTACAGAACGGTGTGTCTCTTCTGCAGAGAGATGATATGCACTTTTGAACACCTGAGTAAGCTCCACTCACTATACTGGCTCCGTCATAGCCTTGACTGTGGCATTTGTCCACTGATTTGTCCAGGCTGTATCACATCCGCCATGATTGTGAGTCCCATGGGGTGGCCCAGCATCGTCCGGATTTGGCCGGGGTAGGCCGTCGTTGTAAATAAGAATTTGTTCTTAATTGACTTGCCTATTAAATAAAGGTAATTTAAATAAATAAATAAAAGCATCCCCCGCATACTTTGTTTTTTATATATCACTTTTTTTAGTCACATTCCTGAAGAAACAAACACTTACTTATGGAAATGTGTATGAATTACTTTTTGGAGGGTTACTGTCAAAATGATTTATGAAATTAATAAAAAATAGACATCTGTGAAAGGCACATTGGCCCCCAGAACTCGTGAGCCCCTCCGCCTTCCACGGGCTGTCGGGTACGCCAGTGCCTCCTGTACTCCCTGTTCACCCACGACTGCACCCAGGCCTAATCACTGTTGACGATTAGACAGTGATGAGACAGCCTAAAGGGAGGAGTTCAGAGACCTGGCAGTGAGGTGCCAGTACAACAACCTCTCCCTCAACATCAGCAAGACAAAGAAGCTGATCGTGGACTAAAGGAAATGGAGGGCCCAGCACACCCCCATTAACATTGGCGGGGCTGTAGTGGAGCACGTTGAGAGCTTCAGGTTCCTCAGAGTGCTTGGCATCAACTGTAAGGCGCTACAGAGGGTAGTGCGTACGACCCAGTACTGCATGGCAAGTGGTACCGATGTGGTACGACAAGTCTGTAACCAACAGGACCCTGAACAGCTTCTACCCCCAAGCTACAAACCTGCTTAATACTTAGTCCAGGTAGCTATTTCTTAACTATCTGCATTGACCCTTTTTGCACTAACTTGTATATAGCCAAGTTATTGTTACTCATTGTGTGTCTATTATTACTATTACATGTTTTATTGTTCTATTATTTCTCTATTTCTTTGTCTCTGCATTGTCAGGAAAGGCTCGTGGGTAACCATTTCACTGTTAGTCCACACCTGTTGCTTACGAAGCATGGGCGCCATGTGACAAATACAATTTTAGTTTATTTTTTGACATACACCAACAACAAAAACAAACACACTTGCATATGTTACTTCATTCATTGAATGCACACTATAGTACTGTGCATCTTTGGAAACATGGTACAGGTGTAGGATGTTCAAGGTTTAAAAAGGCTTCCAAAGTTTATAATTTCCATTTTAAAATGTCAGACTTGATTTGCCCTAACTATAAATGTATAATCCACACAACATTTAAAATTTCCTGTTGCTGAAGGATTATTTTCCTGCTGTGAGAAACTGGTCAAATTAAGATCTTGTAGGTTCAGATTTCTCCATAGTAGTGTAACGTTCGTCTTCGTCCTCCTCTGACGAGGAGTAAGAAATGTCAGACCAATGCACAGCGTGGTAAGTGTTCATCCTTTTAATAAACTGAACTGAACACTAAATACAAAGTAACAAAAGAGAACAAACGAAACAGCTCCGTCAGGTGCAACACACACTAAACAGAAAATAATCACCCACAAAACATAATAGAAAACAGGCTCCCTAAATATGGTTCTCAATCAGGGACAACGATTGAGAGCTGCCTCTGATTGAGAACCATACCAGGCCAAACACAGATATAGCAAATCATAGAAAAACGAACATAGTCGACCCACCCAACTCACGCCCTGACCATACTAAAACAAAGACATAATAAAATAACTAATGTCAGAATGTGACAAGTAGGAGAAAATCGTCATTGAGTACATATTGTCTATTTTTGGCTCAGGCTGATGAGAGAAACATTGTGCGTCCCTGGTGATGTCACACCTTTGGGTCAGAGCTCTATTATTGGCCAGCCAGTGTAGTTATCTCCAATTGTGCTGAAACATTGTCTACCACCATTTACGTATCCATGCTAGCGTGAAATACTCGGAGGATCTGTTCCCTTTGTGGTGCCAAAATATGTGCATGATCTATTTTCCTATTTTCTCAGCAAAAATCACCTGTATTTTATTATTCCCTGAATGGCAACATTAACTTTCCATTAATGTTTTGTTCTGCCACACCTCTTTAGTTACTTGTCTGTGACCAGATGTGTTTATTTATGTGGTTGTGGACCACAGACATTGTTCTGATTAGCAGGCTCTATGTGTGGTCCTGTTCAAGAAATGATTTTCTCCCCGTGTTATTGTCAGAAAAATGTTTAAAGCAAATGGAACATTTGTGTTGCCATAGTTACTGTGATTTGTGCCGAAGCCAGACTATGTCTTTGCAGGAATAAAAGAGGGAGAGACTGAAAACAATAATAGGAACATGACTGGAGACTATCTCCATGGTTTGGCTTTTGTGTTTTTAATGTATCCATAATGTTTTTGTCCTTTTAGTTGACATTTTCTAAAACCCTAGCTGCTAGACAGGACATTTGAAATGAATCCTGACAGTTTTACTAAATGTTTCCCATTTTAAAAGAGGAGGTACTACAATTTATACTGGGACAATTCTATTTGTATTAAAAATATATATTCAAAACACCAGTAGTAACACCTTAATCATCTACCTTTATCCAATATGATAATTTAAATTATTTAAAGAGTTCACCCCTGCATGTTATAATTCAGTCAAGATCGGTGTCTGAGAAAGAATGTGAATCTAAATCCTCAAAGGTGCATCCTGCAGTTCTCTTAATCTGCTGTCTTTTGTCAGAGTTCTTTGATTTGTCTCACAGAGAAAGATGTTCTCTCTCTCTGTTCCACTGCATTCAATCAGATTCAGCATGCACCTAATCCTAATCTGTTAGAGGGGAAATCTTCTCTACAGAGATGCAGATGAGAACCCTGCTCATATATAGACTGGAACTAGAGACTACAATGTTTGCAGTAGTTGCATGGGAAAACATATTGACTATATAACACAGTAGTATAGCATTGTATTAAAAGCAGCTTTAGAGTATTTGTCAAACTAGCCTAGAGGTCAGACCTGCGGTGTGGAGTGGTGCTTAGTAGACCAGTGTTAAGACTTGTAGTCATTCATGAGGTCATCTGATTGTACATTAGGTTGTTATCACAGCACCGGCCAGCCCTTTCAGAACCCTGTACCCAGAGTTAAAGGTATGGTTAAGAAACATGGTCATTCATCTGGACTAAATTGAGATAAAGCTAAAGATTTGAGTCAGTTCCCTGCTCATGCAGAGTAGCAGCACACTCATCACATTGCCTAGGGCTTGATTGAGATGCAGGGGATTGGGCATATGAAGTGGCACCCTGATTCTGTCAGATCGCATCTCTCTCTCCCTTTCCCTCTCTTTCTGTCTTTCTCACCCTCTCTTTCTCTCTCTCTTTCTCTCTCTCTCTTTCTCTCTCCTCACCTTGTCCATTTATTGTCTAATAGAGGCTGTCCAGTTATCAGCCACAACTTTGGTAGGAACTGGAGGAGATCTGAGTAGAAGCCATGCTCTTTGATAGGATTGTTGGTTAAAGGCGTTAGCATGGACTGAATGAAGATGTGGGCTTGGGAGGGCTTGTTGAAATCTTTGAGTTAATTACCATGTTTATATTGTAACCATCTTTGCCCGAGGACAGGATCCTGAAATAAGGCTCTGTAGGATTCACTGGATTCTTTTTATATGCTCCACACCTTTGTTCATATTTAAGCTGATTTATAGGCTTTGTTTGTGTTTGTGAGCATGTCTGTCTCCTGTCTTGCTATTCCTGTAGGTTGGCATTGATTTCACAGCGTCTAATGGGAACCCTCGGGAGGCCTCCTCTCTTCACTTCATCAACCCTCTGGGCAGCAATGAGTACTTGTCCGCCATCCTGGCTGTGGGCCAGATCATCCAGGACTATGACACGTGAGTCCCATTAGTGTAAACAGTAATAACAGGACTCAATATGATCAAATCACAGATAAATAAAGTATTATATTTTATACATCACAGTCATAAGTCACTAAAAGGTCCCTTCAACTCTTCTAATGCTGTCTACTCAGTCATATTCTTTGTCACTCATTGTTTCTGATAAAGTACCAATCTGAGTTTCTTGAGAAATTCCATAATGAAAAATTGCATGTTGAATTCTGATGAAGTTGCTTTTTACTCATCCCTGTCAATCTGTTGCCCTCCTTCCTCAGTGACAAAATGTTTCCTGCTCTGGGATTTGGGGCTCAACTCCCTCCAGACTGGAAAGTAAGTGTATAAACTGTCTACGTGTGAGGGTGTGTTTTCACGGCACACTACATATGATAGACGTAGAGCCAAAAGTAATGCTAAAGAGAAGAGGGAGACTGGAAGACAGCGGCATCCCAGAGTATGTATAAAACATGCATATTCCAATAATTATGCAACTGTAATCCCATCTGCGTTGCCATGGCACTGCACTGATGTAAAGGACAACTGAATAAGGAGGCTGAGCAACAGAAATGGACAGAATATTTAGCCTTGCGTTCAGATACTTTATGGGAAGTGTTTAGGGAGGTTAAATCCATCAGTGGTCGGAGAGGACTAGAGGAAGAAGAGAGGGAGAGGTTGAAACAATTGGAATGAAAGGGCAGTGCAGGGATGGGAATGTATGTAATGGATTTGGAGAGGAGGAAAGCAAGAAAGAACAGATCATGTGAAGCAGGGGGAATGGAGGAAGAGAAAATGCTTGTCACACAATTCACTGCTTTTCCCACCTGCTACAATCATACAATGGACATGCATATTTCTAGTGCTCCCACATTCCTCTACAGTCTCTTACAGCCATTGGAAATTCTCAATGTACAATTTCTGCACCTGAGGAGACCTATTTTTGTCTCCTGTACCTGCAGGTGTCTCATGAATTTGCCATCAACTTTGACCCCACCAATCCCTTCTGCCAAGGTGAGCAACTATTATGTTTTCTGTAACCCCCGTTAAACAATTTATTACAATGTACTCACTGCAGGCTGCACTTATTATGGTTTGTTTCTTGCTTTATCCATGGAGTGGGTGTTATTTCTCATTTATTTGAGAACTACCATACTTAGCCCTCTGTCTGCTGGTGAGGGTGCTGGTTTGTGCTGGTTTCCATGTGTGATTCCTGTTTCCTATGGTCAGGCGTGGAGGGGATTGCCCAGGCCTACTCTGTCTGCCTGCCTCACATCCGTTTCTACGGCCCCACCAACTTCTCCCCCATCATCACCCATGTGGCCCGCTTTGCCACCCAGGCCCTTCAACAGGAGACTGCTGCGGTGAGGATTGCTTGTTATCAATATTAGGATTTCTAGTTTCATTCTTTTATTGCTTAACCATTTTCATTTGATTGAATCTGTCATTTTCCTGTTAAAGATGTCCATCCGACTCATGTTATTAGTATGGGTCAACATTACCATTTCCAAATTATATGTAAATCCCCCCACATGACCAATGCTTATTAACTTTAAAGGCGGGTGCACTTTGTAGTAAACACAAGCACTGTTCCACTGCCCAGGGCCAGATGTGGTAGCACATGCTGATCATGTGGTTTGCCAACAGTAACCCAGAGCTCCTGAAGTCACAGAACCTTTAAACATTCACAAGGTTGAAGAGGTATATAGGGTAATAGGGGGTAACTGCCCCCACCCCCTTTTCACATTAAGACCACAAGATGTCACCAATTAATTTGTTCAACACTTTCCTTGGCTGCCACTGCTCTTGCTCAACAACAAAAAATATTCTCTGTCATCACAACTTTTGGAGATATTTCAACAAAACGATTTTGTGGTAACTTGATACAATTTTCTTACATTTTGAAAAAGTTGTAGATATATTCCAATGAAGTTAGATCTATAATTGTTTTAAATATACAAGTAGGAAAGCCTTAAGATAAATAATCCACTTGTTTAGAGAGACATTTTTTTTCTCGAAAAGTAGTAATATGTTGGATGAGTGTGTTGGGGGCAACAAGCCCCCCACTTATGGTTATGAATGTGTTTCTACTAGTCATTTAGACAATGACTAGCCTAGTTAGTGCTAGTTTATGCTAACTTTCTAGCTAGAAACTTCCCTAGCAGTAAATGCTAGCCAGCTAGCAAGTTAGCATAAGCTGCTAGAAGTGCTAGCTAGCAACCTTACTACCAGATAGTTTGACGTAACATACGTAAAAAATCTAACGTAACTTAATTGCAGTTGTCAATGTGTCCACAAGTGACTGATAGCTTTAGAGTTAATGTTACTTTATAGCCTTTTGCATTTTATGTCATATAGCTAGATACGTAGCTAGCTATGTTTTTAAGAGAGAGCTTTTCAATTGGCATCTCTCCCCTTGTTTTCAGTCACAGGTGGAGACATGGATTAGGTGTGAGCAGTGCAGGAGGTGGACTCATGAGTTGTGCTCCAATTTGACTGGGGATAGCTTGTTTTGTGACCTATGTACAAATTAGAATTGTGCAATGGCAGAGCACAAGAGAGTTGCCTCCAATGTTACACTGAATGAATTAGTTAAGTTATTATTATGAATTATTCAATTCCAATGTTATTTAATGTCATTAGTTATATTCCATTCCAATATTATATTCTAATTAATATTTTTTGAATGAATTAAAAACAACTATTGAAACCCTTTTGCTCCTGAATGTAAATTTAAAGACTGCTGGGATTGAAAATCTTGCATTATATAAATCATATTTAGTGTAATTGTACAAAATGGATTGTATGGAAAAGGAACAACAAAGAAAGAACAAATAAAATGAATATGCAGGTCAGTTAAAACAAGGGACTTAACATCAAATCTCCTCATAGTGCGGATATTAATGGTGACATGTGCAACGCCATTCCCCCTCCCCATATTTGATTTAAATAATACAAATAAGACATCTAGACTTCGCTTATAAGTATTACTTACTAAAGAATTTTAAAATAAAACTGATTAAATGGATTTTAACACCCTATGCCATAAT
Organism: Oncorhynchus kisutch; assembly: GCF_002021735.2. Taxonomy (NCBI): domain Eukaryota; kingdom Metazoa; phylum Chordata; class Actinopteri; order Salmoniformes; family Salmonidae; genus Oncorhynchus; species Oncorhynchus kisutch. The sequence continues at coordinate 26,765,711 of NC_034177.2, read as the reverse complement.
CTTCTTTTACCCAGGTACTTTTTTTAAAAAGCCCCTTTTCTAAAACAACATTTCATGAAATTACAAAAAAGTGTAAACTGTAGCCATTTATTTCCCTTTATAGTTTATTTGCCTAAGTATGACCTTCATCCACATACCAATTTTTTTCTCCAAATGTTGCTTTTTTTGTGTCAGCAATTACACATTGCTGGTTACTCCCAGGTACCCTACCACTGAGCCATTATATGACGTCTTCTTGTTCCAGGTAGAGTTTTTTATAGAAAGATTCCATATCCATGGAAACTTACCCTCACCCTTGCTGAAGCAAATCAAAAAACATATTTAACAATATTGGAAATAGCTGGAGTGATGTCTACATCATCAACTCTATACGCAACCTATTCAAACACTTTGTACTCATGCCTGTTTTTACAACAATAGTGCTCTGTATTCTGCCTCTCATGCATAATGAGACATAACAGGCTCTAGCTTATTGGTAAAGTCATAACAGTTACAGAGTAAAGAGTCCATCTCATTGGACAGCCTTCCCTGTACGAATAATTGTTTTCTGTGTCCATCAGACAGGCTTGTTTCCCTCAGAGCTGCTCAGCATGCTGTAATTAGAAAATAATGAGTCCCCTTACTGCTGTTCACACGGGCCTATCAGCAAGCTGTGTGTGTGTGTGTGTGTGTGTGTGTGTGTGTGTGTGTGTGTGTGTGTGTGTGTGTGTGTGTGTGTGTGTGTGTGTGTGTGTGTGTGTGTGTGTGTGTGTGTGTGTGCGTGCGTGCGTCAGTGCGTGCGTGCGTGCGTGCATTTTGGACTCAGGGTATGTAAGACTGGGAGTTGGATCCAGCACTAACAGATCCTAATTGCTGTGTGAAAGAACCTCAAAACTCTGATTCTGGTTGTCAGTTCAAAGTCAGCAGAGGCATTTTGAAAATCGCTCTTATTACCAGCCCAGAGGAGAAGAGAGCAGCTATTAAAACCCCCCTTTCAATTCTAGTTATTTATAGAAGGTGATTCAGTGAACAAATGTTCCCTCTTTTCCTTTTGTTGTTCATGGGTTTTAATGACTAATGAGGCGAAGGCCCAGAGTTCTGCTCCATTCTGTTGCCGTCTGTCTGTCTCTGCTACAGGAGAGGTTCTGACTCTAGACAGAGATGCAGCACTGGAGAGTGTGACAGTAAGGATGTGACAGTGGCCACGTTCGAGGAGATCACTTTTGTCAAGTCGGGTACCATCGTTGGTGACTGTCTTTCAAAGTGTGTTGCATTATGGGGATAGAAATGGTAGACTTGTGCGTCATGTGATCAAAAATCATGTGATCAAAAATCATGTGATCAAAGGTCAAAGTTTCGGCTGCAGTCGTCTGCGCATTTCTACAGTTGCTCTTCACCAATTCATCCTGGAGCATCACCTTCATTGTGTAAGGCTCCATTGACAACCAATCATTAGGGTGTTCTTGTTTGACACACACGAACGTGACACTCATGTTCATGCATGTGTGAAATGGGGATTGGAGACATGTTTATTTCAACATTTTAAAGAGCAACTTTTATAAACAATGGCAATGCTGGCATGTTGCACCGAGCCTTGCTTTTGGAAAACCACCTCGGCTTTAGTCTACAGTCTGTTGCTTTCTCCTTACCACTCAAACAAGCCCAGTGACTCTTACATTTTGTCATTTAACAGATGCTCTGGATTTATAGTAGTGAGTGCATAAATGTTACTACTTTTCCCCCTTGGGAATCAAACCCACAATCCTGACATTACAAGCGCCATGCTCTACCAACTGAGACACAAGAGACTCTAACAGACTAGAATGAGACTGTTAAAGAGTATTTTCCTCCAGGGAAGGAAGACTGACCAGGACATAATGTGCAAAGTTAAGGATATACAGTAGCTAACATTCTTATACCCTAAAAATTGTGAAAATACAGCCCAGACCCCTCATTGGACCTTCTGTTTCCTGGCTTCACATTCAGATGTACACAGCATGTGGGTTTGACAAGTAATAGCTTGTTATTATTAAGCATTCTTCAGAGGCTCCTGGGAGCTTTATATCCCTAATTGCACCCTGTCACCCCAGAGAAATAGGAGAGGAATAGAGAAAGACCAAGGAGAATTTTACTGCAATTTGCTGGTATATTAACTGTAAAAACAAGATAAATTAGCTATTGTGTTCACTTCACAAGGTTTTAAAAATGGAAGAGATAAATACCTTGGTGTGTGCATGTGTGCACTCGCAAATCACCTGCTAGGCACTGTAAATGTCTGTCCCTGTCCCTGCCTTTGATAATGATTTTGGCTGTGTGTGAGTGTGTGCAAAACGTCTGCGCTTCAGCGTGGTAGCTGTGTCTGTCTCTGTCTCTTAGATAATGATTCAATAATGAGCGTGCCTGTAAGTACATTAAAGGAGCAGACTTCACAGTGTCCACAGGAGCGGGGGCTTCTATCAAACATAGGCCAGCTCTGGTGGCCCTTCTGACGGGAAGCAGGCAGGAGCGGGGGCTTCTATCAAACATAGGCCAGCTCTGGTGGCCCTTCTGACGGAAAGCAGGCAGGAGCGGGGGCTTCTATCAAACATAGGCCAGCTCTGGTGGCCCTTCTGACGGGAAGCAGGCAGGAGCAGGGGCTTCTATCAAACATAGGCCAGCTCTGGTGGCCCTTCTGACGGGAAGCAGGCAGGAGCGGGGGCTTCTATCAAACATAGGCCAGCTCTGGTGGCCCTTCTGACGGAAAGCAGGCAGGAGCGGGGGCTTCTATCAAACATAGGCCAGCTCTGGTGGCCCTTCTGACGGGAAGCAGGCAGGAGCAGGGGCTTCTATCAAACATAGGCCAGCTCTGGTGGCCCTTCTGACGGGAAGCAGGCAGGAGCGGGGGCTTCTATCAAACATAGGCCAGCTCTGGTGGCCCTTCTGACGGGAAGCAGGCAGGAGCGGGGGCTTCTATCAAACATAGGCCAGCTCTGGTGGCCCTTCTGACAGGAAGCAGGCAGGAGCGGGGGCTTCTATCAAACATAGGCCAGCTCTGGTGGCCCTTCTGACGGGAATCAGGCAGGAGCAAGGGGGCGCAACAGCAAGTATATCTGTGGGACTGTGTTTGTGTGGGAGGTAACTACTGACAAGACTACAGAGATGACTAGAGAGCAGTCAGTACAGACAATAGCCAAGCCATGTGTGTGTTGCTGTGTTTGTGTGGGAGGAAACTACTGACAAGACTACAGAGATGACTAGAGAGCAGTCAGTACAGACAATAGCCAAGCCATGTGTGTGTTGCTGTGTTTGTGAACTTGTCAAGGTATATCTGTCTGTGTATATTTTAGTAAAATCATGTATATTTGTGCACAGTGTTGGGTTTGTTACCTTCTAATGTAATCCATTACAGTTACAGTTACTTGTCCAAATTGTTTATCAATAATGTAACTTTTAGATTACCCGAACTCAGTAACATAATCTGATTACTTTCAGTTACTGTTAGATTGCTTTCCCATTCAGAGGCATTAAACGAAGACAAAAATGAATATTACCAATCTATTGCAAGATAAATCAATGGCAGTTTACATAGTGTGAGCTCCAAAATATTGGGACAGCGATCATTTTTTGTTGTTGTTTTGGCTCTGTACTCCAGCACTTTGGATTTGAAATGATACAATGACTATGTAGCCGAAATATCAGCTGCTAAACTGGACCTTGATAAGCTCAGGTGTGTTTCATGGCTGGATGAAAAGCCAGCACACCCAGTAGCTCTCCACATTTATGCTGACCTTTTGTATGTAGGCTACATAGAGACCACACCAATTATTGGTCATGGAAATGTGGTTGTCATGGAGAAGTCATGAAATTCCATCTGTCAAAATGTGTTGACCTTTTATTTAGTGAATAACCAGAGGTCTCTATAGAATACTCTATTCTGGTATTTCTAGCATTCTAATGGACCTACTTGAAAAAAGACAGCTCCTGCACCTTTGTCATGCCAATTCAAGCACTGGGTAGCATCCACATTAATGTAGAAGTGTATACAAACATATTCTATTCTTATTTACAATAAAAGTTACTCCAAAATGACACCATTCATTTCTATTGGGTTGATAAATGATAAACACAAGCAAAACAAACAGCAAGTGCACCCAACAAGGTTGTACTGTCACAAACTTAATGTAGTCATTGCGTGCTAGGAATATGTGACCAAATACTTAACCTTTTACTACTTTAATACACATAAGTGAATTTGTCCCAATACTTTTGTATTGTACAAAATGTGCAGTAATTTCTAAATGGTTCACCCGATATGAATAAAAATACCCTCAAATTAAAGCTGACAGTACAGAGCCAAAACAACAACAAAATATGTCACTGTCAAAATACTTCTGGAGCTCACTGTAGCTGGCCGTAAAC